>NC_069501.1:493900694-494204444 GCF_027579735.1 Bombina bombina | reverse complement strand
TGCTAGGTGTTATATGCACAAGGTGCTGCGGGTGCTAGGTGCTGCGTGTGCTAGGTGCTATATGTGCTAGGTGCTGCGTGTGCTAGGTGCTGCGTGTGCTAGGTGCTATATGTGCTAGGTGCTGCGTGTGCTAGGTGCTATATGTGCTAGGTGCTGCGTGTGCTAGGTGCTATATGTGCCAGGTACTGCGTGTGCTAGGTGCTATATGTGCTAGGTGCTGCGTGTGCTAGGTGCTGCGTGTGCTAGGTGCTATATGTGCTAGGTGCTGCGTGTGCTAGGTGCTATATGTGCTAGGTGCTGCGTGTGCTAGGTGCTATATGTGCTAGGTGCTGCGTGTGCTAGGTGCTGCGTGTGCTAGGTGCTATATGTGCCAGGTACTGCGTGTAGTTCTTAAGCTGTCATCTCCTACAACTAACCCTGACATTACCTTATAATCTTGCCTCTTCTTTAAAACAATCACTCACCCTTTTTGTCGACTAGTATGTTTGCAGAACCTGCTCCTCAATTTATGTGATAAAATTTATTTATTTATTGTAAAGCAGCTTGTAATAACTTCGCTTTTTGGAGTACTAAATTTAAATGTATTCTGTGCACCCCCCGCCCCCCCCCCCCATAGCTAGAGCCCACACCAGGGTTCAACCTAGGTGAATTATTTTCACCTCAAATCCTTGCAATTTACTTATGACTTATGATGTATCAATGTTTTGATGGTTATTGCAACCGGACCTGCGTGTCCGATCCTTTTCTCTGTGTATGTTTGAACAGGGGTCCTGCGTGTCCCCAAGTGTAACCTTTCTTTCTAAAACTGAATAAAAATTCATTTAAAAAAAAAATAAATGGTTTCTTTACCAAAATTTATCTATCTATTCCAGGCTTTACCAATTTTATTATTAAGGAGTGACCGGGCATTAATCAATAAACTGATGACACAATTTATATGGGGATATAGGAAGCCTAGGATCGCGCTTAAACAGCTGTTCGCAAGGAAAGAGGCGGTAGGTATGGCGGTACCTGACTTTGAATTATATAACATAGTATCTAACTTAAAATTTGTCTGGGACTGGTTTACTGAGAAGGGCCAATTCTCTATTCTGGAAATTGAAGAAGCCCTAGTAGCTCCTTATGCTCTCAAAGCCCTGGTACATATGCCCCCGAAATTAATCCCCAAAGAAATAAAAAGGATGTTAATCATAGATCAACCAATACGGGCCTGGAGCCATTTTTGCTCTAGAATAGGGATCAACAATAGAGGATCACCCTTTTTAACGATTAGAGGTAACCCCGAATTTCAGGAAGGATACGACTCAGCGAGATTTAAAGCTTGGTCAGACTTGGGGATAAATTATATTGGGCAACTTCTCAAGAGAGAAGATAACTCTATTAAAACTTTTGACGACTGTAAAGCAGAATTCAATATGCCAAATCATCTTTTCTTCTCATATTTGCAAATACGTCATTATGTAGAACAGTGCAAGAAATTAAAGGCAATTGAATGGGATAATGCCATACTTAGACAAATAACCAATATCTTCCAGTTAGGGAAATTCTCGATATCATACTCGTATCAAGCTTTACTAACAACTCAAGAACAAAGCAACTTGAGATATTTAGAACTAAAATGGGATTTAGTTTGCAATAATCAGGTGGAACTAGATCTAATGAAGAACTCTGGGGACAGAGTCGTAAAAGCGATGAAGGGTGAATATTTTAGGGAACAACAGGTCAAGATCCTTTATCAAAGTTATTACACTCCGGGCTGGCAGGCCCGCTGGGATAAAGGGAGTAGGAATATCTTTTGTAGCAAATGTAAATATTATGCAGCAGATATGATCCATCTCTTTTGGCTATGTCCAATAATACAAAGATTCTGGGGGAAAATTTCATTCTGGGCTTCCAAAGTTCTGAATCAACATTTTCAGGTAAATAGACGTGTCGTTTTTTTTCTTGCTGACTCAGGAGGAAGCAGGCTCGAATTATTTATTAATAAATACAGCAGTTCTAATGGGTAGAAAACTCATTAAAATACTGGCAGTCTAATAAGGAACATACATTTTCTGAATTTAAAAATGGGATAGTACATCAATTGTTCTTAGAGCAAGCTTCAGTACAGGTACAGATAGATAATAATATTAGGTTTTTTTATGAATAAGTGGGGAACATTTATCAAGACACTAGAACAGGAAACTCAGAAAATGGTCCTGCAACCTTTTAGGAATTCCCTTTACATCCTAGAAGCGAATGTAAGAGGAGAGTGGCAATTTAGCTGAGAGTTTACAACATAAATAGGGGGAGGGTTCCCTCCCTCATTAGAGGGGGGGGAGGGTGTGTTGTTTTCGTTTTTCTTTTTTTCCCTTGTTTTTTTGTTTTGTTTTGTTTTGTTTTGGTGTTGTTTGTGGGATTTTATGTTAGGAAAATATGCCAATACAGAATGTGTTTTGCTTTAGGGGGGAAGGTGCTTATTTTTATTTTGTTTTCTTATTTATCGGCTTGTTATCGGATTTTAAAATGTATTTCACTTCAGATATGCATTTATGGGTTGATGGGCACTTATAGTATTTGAATTTGTGTAGATCTATAAATTGTTCATGAATGCTGTAATCCACGTTCCCTCTTTTTGTTTTTTGTTCTAATGGAACTCTCTGTTAAACTGTCTTTTTGGCATACAATAAAAAAGATACATTTAAAAAAAAAATTATCAAGCCTTCAAATGATTTGGTTACAGATATATATATTTATATACATTTATATAATATACATTTAAAACTACATGTCATGTTAAATGATACCATAGAGTATGAATTCAAGATAACTCAAGAAAAACAAATATGACTCCAATAAAATTAATTTGCTTTCATTAGCAAATCTTAAAAACACATAAATAGCAAAATGAGGTAACTGTAAATGTACCAAGGGGGAAGGGGAAATAGACAAAACATACAAGAAGTTCCTTCCAGTAAGGCCTAAAGAAAACTGTGAACATTTCTGAAGGGAAATATTGTATAACCGAGGCAAAATGGGGGGGGGGGGCAGCGAAGTTGGCCTAAATAACCACTGTTAGAAAAAACAATACACACACAAGCCCTGGATAAAACAAAACAAACATAAAACACAACATTGCAAGTTGTAAATAAGCCAAGATTAAACAACTCTTTTAGAGACAAGGAGGACAATTAGTATCTGTATAAATACTATATATATATATATATATATATATATATATTTTTTTTTTTTTTTTTTTTATATACCCACAGGTAATTTTGTAGATATATCTCTAACATAAGAGGAGTGTGATATGGAACTTCTTTTGCAATTACATGATCGCATTCATTTAGATAATGACATTAACCAGTGGCTGATTAGATTAAGCAAAGTGATTTCAAATTATGCTGAACATGACATACCAATTAGTCCACTCTTGTTTCAAAACATCTGTTTCTCTTGTTAAGTGTGTTCAGTCCACGGGTCATCCATTACTTATGGGATATATTCTCCTCCCCAACAGGAAGTTGCAAGAGGATCACCCAAGCAGAGCTGCTATATAGCTCCTCCCCTCACATGTCATATCCAGTCATTCTCTTGCAAGTCTCAACATAGAAGGAGGTCCGCGAGAGGAGTGGTGTTTTATACTTAATTTATTTCTTCAATCAAAAGTTTGTTATTTTTAAATGGCACCGGAGTGTGCTATTTTTCTCTCAGGCAGTATTTAGAAGAAGAATCTGCCTGCATTTTCAATGATCTTAGCAGACATAACTAAGATCCACTGGCTGTTCTCGCACATTCTGAGGAGTGGGGTAACTTCAGAAAAGGGAATAGCATGCGGGGTTCCCCGCAAATGAGGTATGTGCAGTAATATTTTCTAGGAATGGAATTGACTAAGAAAACACTGCTGTTACCCATATGATGTAAGTACAGCCTTCAATGCAGTAGTAGCGACTGGTATCAGGCTGATAAATGTATGCGCAGTTGAGTTATTTTCTAGGGACTAGAATTTGACTGAGAAAATACTGTTAATACTGAAATAAATGTATGAGCCTTAACTGCAGTAGAAGCGACTGGTAGCAGGCTTAGTGATAACTTTGCATAACACTGGCATGTTATTCGTTTTGTGAGGTACTTTGGTGATAAATCTTTTTGGGCATGATTTTTTTCCATATGGCTATCGTATATTTCTGCATAGAAACCGTTGTAACAGGTCTCCCACTGTTGTAATATGAGTGGGAGGGGCCTTTTTTAGCGCCTTGTTGCTCAGTTAAAATTCTTGCTTCTTCCTCCTTGATCCAGGACGTCTCCAGAGAGCGCAGGGGTCTTCAAAATTCATTTTTGAGGGAGGTAATCAGTCACAGCAGACCTGCGACAGTGTGTTTGACTGTGATAAAAGCGTTAAATCTTAAATTGATTATCCGTTTTTGGGTATTGAGGGGTTAATCATCCGTTTGCTAGTGGGTGCAATCCTCTGCTAAATTCATACATTTACTGTTAAAATTGTTGGCTATAACTGAATTAGCTCATTGTTATTTCAACTGTGACAGTTTTTTTGTGTTTTTAAAAGCGCTGCAGCGTTTTTTTCTATTGCTTGTAAATTTATTGAATTTTTTTTTCCAAGCTTGCTAGCCTTCATTGCTAGTCTGTTTAAATATGTCTGATACAGATGAATCTGCTTGTTCATTATGTTTAAAAGCCAATGTGGAGCCCAATAGAAATATGTGTACCAATTGTATTGATGTTACTTTAAATAAAAGTCAGTCTTTACCGGTAAAGAAATTATCACCAGACAACGAGGGGGAAGTTATGCCGCCTAACTCTCCTCACGTGTCAGTACCTTCGCCTCCCGCTCAGGAGGTGCGTGAGATTGTGGCGCCAAGTACATCAAGGCCCTTACAAATCACTTTGCATGATATGGCTAATGTTATGAAAGAAGTATTATCTAATTTGCCTGAGTTAAGAGGCAAGCGCGATAGCTCTGGGTTTAGGACAGAGCGCGCCGATGACACGAGAGCCATGTCCGATACTGCGTCACAATTTGCAGAACATGAGGACGGAGAGCTTCATTCTGTGGGTGACGGATCTGATCCGGGGAGACCGGATTCAGAAATTTCAAATTTTAAATATAAGCTTGAGAACCTCCGTGTATTGCTAGGGGAGGTTTTAGCGGCTATGAACGATTGCGACACGGTTGCAATCCCAGAGAAATTATGTAGGCTGGATAAATACTATGCGGTACCGGTGTGTACTGACGTTTTTCCTATACCTAAAAGGCTTACAGAGATTATTAGCAAGGAGTGGGATAGACCCGGTGTGTCCTTTTCCCCTCCTCCGATATTTAGAAAAATGTTCCCAATAGACGCCACCACACGAGACTTATGGCAGACGGTCCCTAAGGTGGAGGGAGCAGTTTCTACTTTAGCCAAGCGTACCACTATCCCGGTGGAGGATAGTTGTGCTTTCTCAGATCCAATGGATAAAAAATTAGAAGGTTACCTTAAGAAAATGTTTGTTCAACAAGGTTTTATATTACAGCCCCTTGCATGCATTACGCCCATCACTGCTGCAGCGGCATTCTGGTTTGAGTCTCTGGAAGAGGCTATTCGCACAGCACCATTGGATGAGATTATGAACAAGCTTAAAGCCCTTAAGCTAGCTAATGCATTTGTTTCGGATGCCGTTGTGCATTTAACCAAACTAACGGCTAAGAACTCCGGATTCGCCATCCAGGCGCGCAGAGCGCTATGGCTTCAATCCTGGTCAGCAGATGTAACTTCTAAATCTAAATTGCTTAATATTCCTTTCAAAGGGCAAACCTTATTCGGGCCCGGCTTGAAAGAAATTATTGCTGACATTACTGGAGGTAAGGGTCACACCCTTCCTCAGGACAGGGCCAAATCAAAGGCCAAACAGTCTAATTTTCGTGCCTTTCGTAATTTCAAGGCAGGAGCAGCATCAACTTCCTCCGCTCCAAAGCAGGAAGGGACTACTACTCGTTACAGACAGGGTTGGAAAGGCAACCAGTCCTGGAATAAGGGCAAGCAGGCCAGAAAACCTACTTCTGCCCCTAAGACAGCATGAAGAAAGGGCCCCCTATCCGGAAACGGATCTAGTGGGGGGCAGACTTTCTCTCTTAGCCCAGGCCTGGGCAAGAGATGTCCAGGATACCTGGGCGTTGGAGATCATATCTCAGGGATACCTTCTGGACTTCAAAACTTCTCCTCCACAAGGGAGATTTCATCTGTCAAGGTTATCAACAAACCTAATAAAGAAAGAGGCATTTCTACGATGTGTACAAGACCTCTTAGTAATGGGAGTGATCCACCCGGTTCCGCGGACGGAACAAGGGCAAGGTTTTTACTCAAATCTGTTTGTGGTCCCCAAAAAAGAGGGAACTTTCAGGCCAATCTTGGACCTGAAGATCTTAAACAAATTCCTAAGGGTTCCATCGTTCAAAATGGAAACTATTCGAACCATCCTGCCCATGATCCAAGAGGGTCAGTATATGACCACAGTGGACTTAAAGGATGCCTACCTTCACATACCGATTCACAAGGATCATTATCGGTACCTAAGGTTTGCCTTTCTAGACAGGCATTACCAGTTTGTAGCTCTTTCCTTCTGGTTGGCTACGGCCCCGAGAATTTTTACAAAGGTTCTGGGCTCGCTTCTGGCGGTACTAAGACCGCGAGGCATAGCGGTGGCTCTGTACCTAGACGACATCCTGATACAAGCGTCAACTTTTCAAAATGCAAAGTCTCATACAGAGATAGTTCTAGTATTTCTGAGGTTGCATGGGTGGAAAGTGAACTTGGAAAAGAGTTCTCTGTTCCCACTCACAAGGGTTCCCTTTCTAGGGACTCTTATAGATTCTATACTACTAGGCTGGGGTGCAGTCTGGAACTCCCTGAAGGCTCAGGGATCGTGGACTCAGGAGGAGAAACTCCTCCCAATAAACATTCTGGAATTAAGAGCAATATTCAATGCTCTTCTAGCTTGGCCTCAGTTAGCAACCCTGAGGTTCATAAGATTTCAGTCGGACAACATCACGACTGTGGCTTACATCAATCATCAAGGGGGAACCAGGAGTTCCCTAGCGATGTTGGAAGTCTCGAAGATAATTCGCTGGGCAGAGTCGCACTCTTGTCATCTGTCAGCAATCTACATCCCAGGCGTGGAGAACTGGGAGGCGGACTTTCTAAGTCGCCAGACCTTTCATCCGGGGGAGTGGGAACTTCACCCGGAGGTGTTTGCTCAACTGATCCTTCATTGGGGCGAACCGGAGCTGGATCTCATGGCATCTCGCCAGAACGCCAAGCTTCCTTGTTACGGATCCAGGTCCAGGGACCCGGGAGCGGTGCTGGTAGATGCACTAGCAGCCCCTTGGGTTTTCAACATGGCTTATGTGTTTCCACCATTTCCGTTGCTACCTCGACTGATTGCCAGGATCAAACAGGAGAGAGCATCAGTGATTCTGATAGCGCCTGCGTGGCCACGCAGGACCTGGTATGCAGACCTAGTGGACATGTTGTCCTGTCCACCATGGTCTCTGCCTCTGAGGCAGGACCTTCTAATTCAGGGTCCTTTCAACCATCCAAGCCTAATTTCTCTGAGGCTGACTGCATGGAGATTGAACGCTTGATTCTATCAAAGCGTGGTTTTTCGGAGTCGGTTATTGATACGTTAATACAGGCTCGGAAACCTGTTACCAGAAAAATTTACCATAAGATATGGCGTAAATATTTATATTGGTGTGAATCCAAGAGTTACTCATGGAGTAAGGTTAGGATTCCTAGGATATTGGCTTTTCTACAAGAAGGTTTAGAAAAGGGTTTATCCGCTAGTTCGTTAAAGGGACAGATTTCTGCTCTGTCTATTCTTTTACACAAACGTCTGGCAGAGAATCCAGACGTCCAGGCTTTTTGTCAGGCTTTGGCTAGGATTAAGCCTGTGTTTAAAACTGTTGCTCCTCCGTGGAGCTTAAACTTGGTTCTTAAAGTTCTTCAGGGTGTTCCATTTGAACCCCTTCATTCCATTGATATTAAGCTTTTATCTTGGAAAGTTCTGTTTTTAATGGCTATTTCCTCGGCTTGAAGAGTCTCTGAGTTATCTGCCTTACATTGCGATTCTCCTTATCTGATTTTTCATTCAGACAAGGTAGTTCTGCGTACTAAACCTGGATTTTTACCTAAGGTTGTTTCTAACAGGAATATCAATCAAGAGATTGTTGTTCCTTCATTATGTCCTAATCCTTCTTCAAAGAAGGAACGTCTTTTGCATAATCTGGACGTAGTCCGTGCCCTGAAGTTCTACTTAGAGGCAACTAAAGATTTTCGGCAAACTTCTTCTCTGTTTGTCGTTTATTCTGGTCAGAGGAGAGGTCAAAAGGCTTCGGCCACCTCTCTCTCTTTTTGGCTTTGTAGCATAATACGTTTAGCCTATGAGACTGCTGGACAGCAGCCTCCTGAAAGAATTACAGCTCATTCCACTAGAGCTGTGGCTTCCACCTGGGCCTTTAAGAATGAGGCCTCTGTTGAACAGATTTGCAAGGCTGCAACTTGGTCTTCACTTCATACCTTTTCAAAATTTTACAAATTTGACACTTTTGCTTCTTCGGAGGCTGGTTTTGGGAGAAAGGTTCTACAGGCAGTGGTTCCTTCTGTTTAATGTTCCTGCCTTGTCCCTCCCATCATCCGTGTACTTTAGCTTTGGTATTGGTATCCCATAAGTAATGGATGACCCGTGGACTGAACACACTTAACAAGAGAAAACATAATTTATGCTTACCTGATAAATTTATTTCTCTTGCAGTGTGTTCAGTCCACGGCCCGCCCTGTCTTTTTTGAGGCAGGTTCTAAATTTTAATTAAAGCTCCAGTCACCACTGCACCCTATAGTTTCTCCTTTCTCGTCTTGTTTCGGTCGAATGACTGGATATGACATGTGAGGGGAGGAGCTATATAGCAGCTCTGCTTGGGTGATCCTCTTGCAACTTCCTGTTGGGGAGGAGAATATCCCATAAGTAATGGATGACCCGTGGACTGAACACACTACAAGAGAAATAAATTTATCAGGTAAGCATAAATTATGTTTTTTGGCAGGGCAATGTATTAAAACAACAAAAAGGAGGGGGGGGATAAATAAACCATTCAGCAATCAAATATGAGTGAATGGAGGCAATAGTTTCTGAATAGTAAAGGCAAATTGTGCTTTTGTTTTTAGTCTATTGAACCAAAAAAATTAGAAAATGTTGCACAGAAAGGGCAAGCAGCATGGAGAAACAGAATAACACTGTGAAAAACAGAGAGCAGCAAACATTCAACACAGCGATAAAACACCATCTAGGACAGGTGGCAGCAAAATAGAGGGGTGCTGCTTTGTGCTATTGCAACCAAAAACCTACACCACTAGATCAGTGAGTAGAAATACAAAAGGAAAAGGAAAAAAAAAGTGCATTTTGTGTTACATTTTAAGTAAACATAGCTTAAATCCATAACAAATGATAAGAAATGAAAGATGTTAATGGACATATGTAATTTAAGACACTTTTCTGGTTTGTTACTCCTTGGGATCCAATAAATCTATTCAGCTGGTATTATTCCATCTAGTAGATCTCAGGCTACTTTTGTACAGACACACACCCACAGCTACCCAAATAGGGAAAAACATTTTTTTTTTACTTTGCTTAAAACTGGAAGACATTTGTATTGTACATTACAAAAAAAAAATACCCGATTTATCCTGCTTAAAGTATTTAATTTAGGGTTGCCACCTCAGCCATGTTTTCCCGGACACTTATGAGTTACACATGCTGCAGGGTGTGCAGAGGAGAACATGAATTTTACCCCTGGACAGCACATAAACAGTGATCTTAGACAGCACTATTCATGTTCCTCCCTACAAACCCTGCAGCATGTGTAACTCATAAGTGTCCAGGAAAACATGGCTGAGGTGGCAACTAGGGTTGCACCGATACCGATACTAGTATCGGTATCGGTACCGATACCAAGTATTTGCATGAGTACTTGTACTCGTGCAAATGCACCGATACTTATACCGATACCTCCACTTCCTACCCATATGCTATCTTGTGGCGTTTTTTCAAACTGCATGTTCCCATTTCATTTTAAACTGGAGTGGAGACTAAACTAAAAAAAAATTGTTTACTACTGTTCTGCCAATACAAATTGCTGTTATTTGTATTATTGTAGGAGAGATCACTGTACCTCGTTCAGACAAACCCCTGAAGTACTGGGCAGTTAATAAACAGATTTCCAGCTCTGGCTAAAATGGCCTAAAAATATCTTTCTGCCCCATGCAGTAGTGTGGAAAGTAAAAGACTGTTCAACTTAGAGTCGAACCTCCATACAAATGTCAGATTGATGTTATATAACAGCCCTACAACCCAATTGCATCACCCCTTTAAATGTAATTTTATTGTAATATTTTTTATTTATAAACATGTTCAGTGAACTTTTTTATTATTTCATAATGTCTTTTGAATTACAGTCCTTTATAATTATAAAGAAGGAATCTTAAATAATCTGTATTGTGCTTGGTAAAATGTCACATGACATTAAAAAAAAAGTATCGGTAATTGGTATCGGCGAGTATTTGAAAACAAGTATCGGTACTTGTACTCGGTCATAAAAAAATGGTATCGGTGCAACCCTAGTGGCAACCCTAATTTAATTGGAAATCACTGTAATTAAATAGCCACTGAAAGGGCAAATAAAGACCGTGATTAAGATACTATTATTATTTTTTTTTAAATACTAAAGCTTTTCCAGTAATATCTTCCAGGACAGAAAAGTTTTTTTTTTTTTTTTAGATATAAAATTCACAGTGGAGAGTGATTATTAAAATCCCAACAATCTAGATTGACTTTGCTTATGCTGCACAGTGCACAAAGCCAGGCTTACTACTCCGTATATAACAAAGGCTGTTAACTTCAGTTAAAGATCATCATAATAGTAAAATAATGCTCCAGTGTCTATATATTTATATATGTCTAACACAAAGATTTTCTACTTGGCTAGGTGGATAGAATATAGATTAATCACAAGCCTATTTATTTTAATAATTTAAAAAAAGACCACCAAATACTATAGATTTAAATATGAATAGGAATATGATCCTTAATGTGTTTATGGTTATCACTGGGGGCTGGGGGAGAGATTGACGTGAAAATTCTGATGGTTTATAAATGGCTATTAAACCAAAACACATTTAAATATAACAAATGCCACCTATTTTAAATATGATTACAAGGATTAAATAGGGGTGGGTTATTTTAAAAGCAACATTTTAGTGAAAAATCACAATTTTGATGACCTGAAGTCAAGTGATATCACATGATCAGGTACTGCCAACTCAAGTGGAGAATACTCCTGGCACACAATCTGCCGATATACTGGCAGGTTGTTTTGACAATAAGACTAAGAAAAAATAAGACTAAGAAAATAAGAAATCATTGAATGGATGTCTTAATACACATTTATGCAAAAATGCTTGTAATCAGATTTGAAATGCACTGACTTTAACTTTCTGCTTGACCCTTGGAAACAGTGCAATATAAAGCTGTTCCGCTATATTTGTGCTCTGGTCTCATTTCCTGAATTACATAGTTTAAAAAATAAATAAATAAGAAGGGACACAACTGTCACTACCTGTACATCAACACGCTGCCCAACATAAGCACCATGAATCTTAGACCAAAAAGAATACTGTAAAACTGACTACATATGTTTCATAATGAAAGACATGAACCCCAAAACTTTTATTCATGATTCAGATAGAGCACACACATTTAAACAACCTTCCAATCTACCTCTGATATCTAATTTGCCTCATTCACCTGATATCCCTTGTTGAAAAGCACATCTAGATAGGTTCAGGCGCTTGGGGCTAGATGCTGATTGGTGGCTGAACTTGTATGCCCATTTTCATTGACTTACAAATTAGTTCAGCTAGCTCCAAGGAGTGCAATGCTGCTTCTTCAATAAAAGATAGCAAGAGAATGAAGCAAAAACAACAAATGTTTGTAAACAAGATTGATAATATATATATATATATATATATATATATATATATATATATATCAATTTATGCAAATAGCATTTTACGAAGAAGACTCAATTTTTGTCTTACATATTAAAATTAAACGTTAACTATGACATCACTATAGGCAAAGAAGCCATCTCAAGCCTTTGTCCGCACAAACATACAAAAAGACATCCTTTCAAATTATAAAAATCGTACAGTATTATCAATTAAATGAATTTGATGGTATCTTACTGCCCAACTGTAACCAGTACATTCATTGATTGTGCTAACAGATGCCCAATGAGGACATTAAAATAGTTATAAAGTTAACCGATAAAGAAAAATGCACTTTTTTCTTTTTCCCATAGTGGCACTAATGTGCAAGAAAAGTATGTGATATAAAAAAATTAAATCAGTTAAGTCAGCATTTTTAAAGTACCAGTATTAATGTTAGGGACAGGGTATTCATAATATAATAATAAAAAAAAGCCTATAAATGTCGGAGGCCTTCCACCCTCCGACTATATCCCCCCGTATGCTGCATCCATCGGCAAATCTTCCTCAGCAATACACAGTCATGATTGATATTCATGAACAGATTCACCAGGGCACCGTGCCAGTCTCATACACAGTCACAACCGTAGCACCACATGGGATCCACCATTGTACTGGACAGCACATGCCCGCTTGTAGCACGCAACAAGTTCCTGGTTGTTCTGTGGTTTTCAGTGGACAGCATTTACTGGTCTGTAGTGTGCCTCCCCAAATGCTTCAAGCTTGCTCGGTTCAGCATTTGCCAGTCCCATATGCTTTCCCACCACTTATTTCCAGTGACCCATTTCTATTTACATCCTCCTCATCTCTCTCCACATCACCATGCTCACCTGCCCCCTCCTGGCCAGTTTGTACCTTTTCAGACTCAACAGTCCCGCTCGCCTCTGCAAAGGATAGAAAACAAAGTAGAATTACTGGGAGAACATCTACCTGTTGGAAAGTTTACATACCCTCCATCTGCACATGCGCCAACCCTTCAACCTTCTGCCCCCCTACAGTTCATAACCCATGATCCCTTGCACCAAGAGGTTTCCTTTGGTGTTCCCTATCCTCCATTTATGCCTTGAAGAATAACAAGCCGAAGTCGATATAGATCACAGCAGCCCATACCACCACCACCTTATCACCCAAGAATGTTACCCTATGTTTTTATCAATGCTTCCAGTGCCTCCTACTGTAGGACCAACCTTTAGCTTTGAGTTGGATGTCGAAGATGGAGAGGTGGAAAACTATGAGGCATTGTTGAATCTTGCGGAAAGGTTCGGTGAAGCCAAACCCTGAGGACTAACAAAAGCAGACATTGAACAGCTTCCATCATATAGGTTCAACCCAAATAACCACCAGTCAGAGCAAACTTTATGTGTTGTATGCATGTGTGATTTTGAGTCAAGACAACTACTTAGAGTCTTAGAGTGCAACCATGAATTTCATGCCAAGTGTGTGGACAAATGGCTTAAGGCAAATCCTACGTGCCCAATTTGTCGAGCAGATGCTTCAGAAGTACATCGGGATTCAGAGTGACCAGTCTCAGAGCACAAATCTAGCTTTGGATGTTCCTAGTCATGTGTGTGTGTATTTTTATATGCACAAACACCAACTATCCATTGAACTTGTGGCTTCCAGCCTACTCTTTACACAAAAGGGTCAATGGACCTCTCTTTGCACTGTGTGATTTATAAAGCTTCTAATTAGTCTTCACAATTATGAGATTCTTATACTAACAGTGTGATTGGGACTCCAAAGATTATTATATTTTATAGTCCTTAGCTTAATTTTGTGTGTGCACTAACATTCCCTGGTTTTCGTGTGATCATTCCGAGTGTTTTACTGCAAGATTACCGTGGACGTGATCTTTTAGCATGTTATTTTATATTTAAAGGAAAGAAGAAAAAAGAAACAAAACAATGGTAGCTCCAAACATTTTAGCAACCTACCTTTTTTATTCTAGAGCCTTCAAATACTGTGAGTGGATGGGATGTATGTGTGTGTTGGTGGCTTTGTGTGTTTGCTTGTGATGGACACGTGTGGATGTTTGGGAATTGATATAGCAGCATGAAATAAGAATGTATGTAGTATTATGCTCTCCTCACTTATTACAGAGAAGAATGCTGCGCCTGTTGCCACACAGCCTGTCCCTGCTGCTAGTACTGCAACTCCTCCCCTGCTTCTGGTAGCATACCCCGGATACCGTTGCCTGACCAGTTTGATGGCACTACGGACTGCAGGGGTTTTCTCAACCAGTACAGACTGCATTTACGCAATGACCCTCATACCTTCCAGTCTCATCAGTCAAAGGTTACCTTTATCATTTCGTTTTTGAAAGACAAGGCCCTAGCCTGGGTCTCTCCCCTTTTGGAACAGAGTGCTTAACTCCTGAACGATGCTGATACCTTCGTTTCTGCATTATCTTTCATATTTGGGACTTCTGGTTGCACTTCTGCTGCAGAGTACTCTCTCTTGGATCTGCGTCAGAGCAATAGATCTGTGTCACAATACGCCATCTCAAAGCGGCCTTCCGCAGAGGCCTGCATTAGGATGAGCTCACTTATTGTGATGTTCCCTCTTCCCTGGATGATTTTATAGCATTCTGCATCAGTCTGGATTCTCGCTTTCAGGAAAAACAAGCTGAGAGAGAGAGAACTCGCAGAATCCTTCCCGCTCGTCCTCTTACTTCCAGCACCTCCCGTTACCTCTGAAGAAGAACCTATGGATCTTTCTTCCCTTAAATCTTTAGAATCTAAAAGACAGAGAAGAAGGAGATTTAGACTGTGCTTCTATTGTGGTTCTAATGCACATCCACTTAAGAATTGTGATATACTGCCGGTAAAAGCCAACGCTTAGAGGATAATAGTGGGGTACCTCTAAGCATGGCCACTACTGATTCCCCTCACTCTTCTCGGATCTTGGTACCTATTAACCTCACCTTTCTCCAGAACTCTGTCCACGCTCAAGCCTTTATTGATTTAGGGGAAGCTGGACATTTCCTAGATCACCGTTTTATGATTCATGCAGGGTTGTCTCTTCTCCAGAAAAAATAATGTCTAAAAATAACCACTCTGGATGGCACTCCCCTTGGATCAGGTTTAATCCATTTTGAATCAACACCCCTAACCATGGCTGCGGGGGTCCTACATTCTGAACAGTTGCAGTTTGATGTCATCAACTCTCCAGCACAACCAGTTAGCCTTGGTCTTTCTTCGTTACGTAAACACAATCCTCAATTTGACTGGACTGAAGGACAGTTGGCCTCCTGGGGTAAATCCTGTTTTCACTCCTGCTTGGCTACACTTATTCCACTACAAAACATTCCTATAGCCAGCCTTCTGACCCCGTCTAACCTTCCCTCAGTATATGCAGACTTTACTGATGTCTTTGAAAAGAAAGCAGCTGATGTGCAACCCCCTCACCACCCTTACGGCTGCAAAATTTACCTTTTTTCTTAAGCCCAACTTCCTAAAGGAAGGACTTACCCACTGTCCAAAGCTGAAACCAAGGCCATGGAAGAATAGATCCAAGAGAATATAGCTAAAGGCTTCATTTGCCCTTCCTCCTCTCCTGCCGGGGCTGGGTTATTTTATGTCGGTAAAAAAGATGGTGGTTTGAGACCCTGTATCGACTACAGAGCCCTAAACTACATCACGATCAAGAATCGTCATCCTATTCCTTTGATCACTGAATTATATGATTCACTCCAAAATGCGAGCTACTTTACAAAATTAGATCTTCGTGGGGCGTACAATCTCATTTGCATCTTCCTGGGACATGAGTGGAAGACTGCCTTCAACACGAGATCAGGCCATTATGAGTACCTCGTAATGCCTTTTGGGCTGTGCAATGCCCCTGCTGTCTTTCAAGCATTTGTCAATGATGTCTTCCGTGACCTTCTTAATCGTACTGTCATCATCTATTTGGATGACATCCTCATATTCTACGCCACCCTGGAAGAGTATCATGAGCATGTGAGACAGGTGCTTCTACGTCTCAGAAACAATTCTCTGGTAGCCAAGTTGGAGAAATATGAATTAGATCAAGTCCGAATTCAATTCCTTGGATATATCATCTCTAAAGAAGGTTTCGCCATGGATCCCACTAAGTTAACAACAGTTCTGGAATGGCCTCAGCTCATCACATTGAATGAGTTACAGAGATTATTGGGGTTTTCCAACTATTATCGCAAGTTTATAAAGAATTTCTCCAAGATTGTTGCTCCACAACAAGCTGACTAAACGGAACAGAGATTGTAAGAATTGGCCCCCAGTAGCTGTGGACGCCTTCTCTTGTTTGAAGATGACCTTTTGTAATGCTCCTGTGCTACGTCATCCTGATCCTGATTTACAATTCACCTTAGAGGTTGATGTCTCTGAAATTGGAGCTGGTGCAGTCTTAACCCAAAGAGACCCTTCAACCTCCAAGTTGCATCCTGTGGCCTTTTTTCTCTAAGTGGTTTTCTCCTGCAGAAAGGAATTACGATGTGGGAAATCGAGAACTCCTAGCCATCAAGATGGCCCTTACTGAATGGTGTCACTGGCTAGAGGATACTACTAACCCCATTTAGATTCTCACAGATCACAAGAACCTGACATACTTAGAGACTGCCCATCGACTCAATCCTCGACAGGCCAGGTGGGCCTTATTCTTTTCCCGTTTCAACTTTATAGTCGCCTACCTTCCTGGGACGAAGAATAAAAAGGCTGATGTGCTTTCCCGTCAGTTTCCTCAGTCTAATGACACTTCTAAGGCTCCTATCAAACACATCATACCTCCCTCCTGTGTGGTTGTTCAGCTCAACACCTCTCTTCTTCAAAGACTGCAACGTGCCCAGTCAAGAAAACCTTCTGAAGCCCCTGCAGCTCCTGCGATCCTTTATGTTCCTCCAAACCTTCACTCTCCTGTGCTATCCTGGGCTCATGACAGCAAGCTGTCAGGTCATCCTGGTTTTACTAGAACTTTTAAACTCCTTTCCCAACACGTGTGGTGGCTTACCATGAAGTTGGACTTTCAGGATTATGTCAAGACTTGTCAGACTTGTGCTGTTAATAAGACTTCCTGTTCCCTACCTCATGGCCTACTTTAACCATTGTCCATACCTAAATAACCATGGACACACATAGCCATGGATTTTGTTGTAGATCTCCCTCCTTTTGACCATCATACAGTCATCTGGGTTGTGGTGGATCGATTCTCCAAACATGCTCATTTTGTACCTTTACCTAAGTTACCTACAGCCCAAGAATTGTCCACTCTTTTTCTGTTACCCGTGGTACGGCTCCATAGTATACCCGTAAATATTGTCTCTGACAGAGGACCTCAATTTATTTCTACCTTTTGGAGGAGCTTTTGCAAATTGCTTGAAACCACTGTTTCTTTGTCCTCTGGTTATCACCCCCAGACTAACGGGCATGCGGAGAGAACCAATCAGGATTTCTCTTGTAAGGTGTATCCAGTCCACGGATCATCCATTACTTGTGGGATATTCTCCTTCCCAACAGGAAGTTGCAAGAGGATCACCCACAGCAGAGCTGCTATATAGCTCCTCCCCTAACTGCCATATCCAGTCATTCTCTTGCAACTCTCAACATAGCTGGAGGTAGTAAGAGGAAAGTGGTGTAATATAGTTAGTTTTTTCTTCAATCAAAAGTTTATTGTTTTTAAATGGTACTGGAGTTGTACTATTTTATCTCAGGCAGCATTTAGAAGAAGAATCTGCCTGCGTTTTTCTATGATCTTAGCAGAAGTAACTAAGATCCACTGCTGTTCTCACATTTGTCTGAGGAGTGAGGTAACTTCAGAGGGAGAATGGCGTGCAGGTTATCCTGCAATAAGGTATGTGCAGTTTAAGTTTTTCTAGGGATGGAATTTGCTAGAAAATGCTGCTGATACCGGATTAATGTAAGTTAAGCCTAAATACAGTGATTTAATAGCGACTAGTATCAGGCTTGCTATCAGAGGTATATACTCTGATTAATGTGCAATATAAAACGTTTGCTGGCATGTTTAATCGTTTTTATATATGCTTTGGTAATAAAACTTATTGGGGCCTAGTTTTTTCCACGTGGCTGGCTTGATTTTTGCCTAGAAACAGTTTCCTGAGGCTTTCCACAGTTGTAATACGAGTGGCAGGGGCCTATTTTAGCGTTTTTTTGTGCAGCAAAAATTACAGACAGAGACATTCAGCTTCCCTCAGCAGTCCCCTGCATGCTTTAGGACATCTCTGAAGGGCTCAAAAGGCTTCAAAAGTTGTTTATTGAGGAAGGTAAAGCCACAGTGGAGCTGTGGCAGTTGTTGTGACTGTTTAAAAACGTTTTTTTTTTTCAATTTGTTAATCCGTTTTTTGTATTAAGGGGTTAATCATCCATTTGCAAGTGGGTGCAATGCTCTGCTAACCTATTACATACACTGTAAAAATTTCGTTAGTTTAACTGCCTTTTTTCACTGTTATTTCAAATTTTAGCAAAATTTGTTTCCCTTAAAGGCACAGTAACGTTTCTTATATTGCTTGTTTAACTTGATTTAAAGTGTTTTCCAAGCTTGCTAGTCTCATTGCTAGTCTGTATAAACATGTCTGACATAGAGGAAACTCCTTGTTCATTATGTTTAAAAGCCATGGTGGAACCCCATATTAGAATGTGTACTAAATGTATTGATTTCACTTTAAACAATAAAGATCAGCTTTTATCTTTAAAAAATTTATCACCAGAGGATTCTAGCGAGGGGGAAGTTATGCCGACTAACTCTCCCCACGTGTCAGACCCTTTGACTACCGCTCAAGGGACTCACGCTAAAATGGCGCCAAGTACATCAAAGACGCCCATAGCAATTACTTTGCAGGACATGGCGGCAATCATGGATAATACCCTGTCAGCGGTTAGACGTAGTACAGAGCGCGCAGATGCCTTAAGGCCCATGTCTGATACTGCGTCACAATATGCAGAAGCTGAGGAAGGAGAGCTTCAGTCTGTGGGTGACATTTCTGATTCGGGGAAACCTGATTCAGATATTTCTACTTTTAAATTTAAGCTTGGGGAGGTGTTAGCTGCTCTGAAGGACTGTGACACAATTGCAGTACCAGAGAAATTGTGTAGACTGGATAAATACTATGCAGTGCCGGTGTGTACTGATGTTTTTCCAATACCTAAAAGGTTTACAGAAATTATTAATAAGGAGTGGGATAGACCTGGTGTGCCGTTTTCCCCCCCTCCTATTTTTAGTAAAATGTTTCCAATAGACGCCACCTCACGGGACTTATGGCAGACGGTCCCTAAGGTGGAGGGAGCAGTTTCTACTTTAGCAAAGCGTACCACTATCCCTGTCAAGGACAGTTGTGCTTTTTCAGATCCAATGGATAAAAAATTAGAAGGTTACCTTAAGAAAATGTTTATTCAACAAGGTTTTATCCTGCAGCCCCTTGCATGCATTGCGCCTGTCACTGCTGCTGCGGTGTTCTGGTTTGAGTCTCTGGAAGAGGCCTTTCAGACAGCTACTCCATTGACTGAAATACTTGACAAGCTTAGAACACTTAAGCTAGCTAATTCTTTTGTTTCTGATGCCATTGTTCATTTGACTAAACTAACGGCTAAGAATTCTGGATTCGCCATCCAGACGCGTAGGGCGCTATGGCTTAAATCTTGATCAGCTGACGTGACTTCAAAGTCTAAATTACTTAACATTCCCTTCAATTTATGTAAGAACTTACCTGATAAATTCATTTCTTTCATATTAGCAAGAGTCCATGAGCTAGTGACGTATGGGATATACATTCCTACCAGGAGGGGCAAAGTTTCCCAAACCTTAAAATGCCTATAAATACACCCCTCACCACACCCACAATTCAGTTTAACGAATAGCCAAGAAGTGGGGTGATAAGAAAAAAGTGCGAAAGCATATAAAATAAGGAATTGGAATAATTGTGCTTTATACAAAAAAATCAAAACCACCACAAAAAAGGGCGGGCCTCATGGACTCTTGCTAATATGAAAGAAATTAATTTATCAGGTAAGTTCTTACATAAATTATGTTTTCTTTCATGTAATTAGCAAGAGTCCATGAGCTAGTGACGTATGGGATAATGATTACCCAAGATGTGGATCTTTCCACACAAGAGTCACTAGAGAGGGAGGGATAAAATAAAGACAGCCAATTCCTGCTGAAAATAATCCACACCCAGAATAAAATTTTAATTAAAAAACATAAGCAGAAGATTCAAACTGAAACCACTGCCTGAAGTACGTTTCTACCAAAAACTGCTTCAGAAGAAGAAAACACATCAAAATGGTAGAATTTAGTAAAAGTATGCAAAGAGGACCAAGTTGCTGCTTTGCAAATCTGATCAACCAAAGCTTCATTCCTAAACGCCCAGGAAGTAGAAACTGACCTAGTAGAATGAGCTGTAATCCTTTGAGGCGGAGTGTTACCCGACTCAACAAAGGCATGATGAAATAAAGATTTCAACCAAGATGCCAAAGAAATGGCAGAAGCTTTCTGGTCTTTTCTAGAACCGGAAAAGATGACAAATAGACTAGAAGTCTTTCGGAAAGACTTAGTAGCTTCAACATAATATTACAAAACTCTAACAGCATCCAAAGAATGCAATGATTTCTCCTTAGAATTCATAGGATTAGGACATAATGAAGGAACCACAATTTCTCTACTAATGTTGTTAGAATTCACAACCTTAGGTAAAAAATTCAAAAGAAGTTCGCAGCACCGCCTTATCCTGATGCAAAATCAAAAAAGGAGACTCACAAAAAAGAGTAGATAATTCAGAGACTCTTCTGGCAGAAAAGATGGCCAAAGAAACAAAACTTTCCAAGAAAGTAATATAACGACCAAAGAATGCATGGGTTCAAAAAGGAGGAGCTTGAAGAGCCCCCAGAACCAAATTCAAACTCCAAGGAGGAGAAATTGACTTAATGACAGGTTTTATACGGACCAAAGGTTGAACAAAACAATGAATATCAGGAAGATTAGCAATCCTTCTGTGAAAAAGAACAGAAAGAGCAGAGATTTGTCTTTCAAGGAACTTGCAGACAAACCTTTATCTAAACCATCCTGAAGAAATATAAGTCTTCCAGACTCTATAATATATCTCTCTAGATACAGATTTACGAGGCTGACACATAGTATCAATCACAGAGTCAGAGAAACCTCTTTGACCAAGAATCAAGCGATCAAACTCCATACCTTAAAATTAAGGTTTTGAGATCCTGATGGAAAAAAGAATCTTGAGACAGAAAGACTGGTCTTAACGGAAGAGTCCACAGCTGGCAAGAGGCCATCCGGACAAGATCCGCATACCAAAACCTGTGAGGCCATGCTGGAGCTACCAGCAGGACAAACGAGCATTCCTTTAGAATATTGGAGAATACCCTTGGAAGAAGAACTAGAGGCGGAAAGATATAGGCAGGATGACACTTGTAAGGAAGAGATAATGCATCCACTGCCTCCGCCCGAAGATCCCGGGATCCGGACAGATACCAGGGAAGTTTCTTGTTTAGATGAGAAGCCATCAGATCTATTTCTGGGAGTTCCCATATTTGAACAATCTGAGGAAATACCTCTGGGTGAAGACCATTCGCCCAGGTGCAACGTTTGGCGACTGAGATAATCCGCTTTCCAATTGTCCATACCTGGGATATGAACCGCAGAGATTAGACAGGAGCTGGATTCTGCCCAAACCAAAATTCGAGATACTTCTTTCATAGCCAGAGGACTGTGAGTCCCTCCTTGATGATTGATGTATGCCACAGTTGTGACATTGTCTATCTCTCTTCAGAAGAGGCCAAGACTGAAGAGCTCTGAAAATTGCACGGAGTTCCAAAATATTGATCGGAAATCTCACCTCCTGAGATTCCCAAACCCCTTGTGCCGTCAGATACCCCCACACAGCTCCCCAACCTGTAAGACTTGCATCTGTTGAGATTATAGTCCAGGTCGGAAGAACAAAGAAGCCCCCTGAACTAAACGATGGTGATCTGTCCACCATGTCAGAGAGTGTCGTATAATCGGTTGAAAGATATTAAATTGAGATATCTTTGAGTAATCCCTGCACCATTGATTCAGCATACAAAGCTGAAGAGGTCGCATGTGAAAATGAGCAAAGGAGATCGCATCTGATGCGGCAGTCCTAAGACCTAAAATTTCCATGCATAAGGCTACCAAAGGGAATGATTGTGACTGAAGGTTTTGACAAGCTGATATCAATGTTAAACTTCTCTTGTCTGACAAGGACAGAGTCATAGACACTGAATCTATCTAGAAACCTAAAAAGGTTACCCTTGTCTGAGAAATCAATGAACTGATTGGTAAATTGATCCTCCAACCATGATCTTGAAGAAACAACACAAGTCGATTCGTATGAGATTCTTCGAAAATGAGAAGACTGAGCAAGTACCAAGATATCGTCCAAATAAGGAAATACCAAAACCCTGTTCTCTGATTACAGAAAGAAGGGCACCGAGAACCTTTGAAAAAAATTCTTGGAACTGAGGCTAGGCCAAACGGTAGAGCCACAAAACTGGTAATGCTTGTCTAAAAAGAGAATCTCAGACACTAAAAGTGATCTGGATGAATCGGAATATGCAGATACACATCCTGTAAATCTATTGTAGACATATAATGCCCTTGCTAAACAAAAAGCAGGATAGTCCTACAGTAACCATCTTGAATGTTGGTATCCTTACATAACGATTCAAAATTGAAGTCTGAAGGAATTGACCTTCTTTGGTACAATGAAGAGATAAAATAAAACCCCAGCCCCTGTTCCAGAACTGGAACTGGCATAATTATTCCAGCCAACTCTAGATCTGAAAAACATTTCAGAAATGCTGAGCCTTTGCTGTGTTAACTGGGACACGGGAAAGAAAAAAATCTCTTAGCAGGAGGCCTTAACTTGAAGCCAATTCTGTACCTTTCTGAAACAATGTTCTGAAACCAGAGATTGAGAACGGAATTGATCCAAATTTCTTTGAAGAAAACGTAATCTGCCCCATACCAGCTGAGCTGGAATAAGGGCCGCACCTTCATGGGTACTTAGGAGCTGGCTATAGGTTTCTATAAGGCTTGGATATATTCCAAACTGGAAATAGTTTCCAAACTGATACCGCTCCTGAGGATGAAGGATCAGGCTTTTGTTCCTTGTTGTGAGGAAAGGAACGAAAAAATGATTATTAGACCTAAATTTACCTTAGATTTTTTATCCTTTGGTAAAAAAGTTCCCTTCCTTCCAGAAACAGTTGAGATAATAATTTATTACCCTGGAAAGAAAGGGAAAGCAAAGTTGACTTAGAAGACATATCAGCATTCCAAGTTTAATCCATAAAGCTTTTCTAGCTAAAATAGCTAGAGACATATACCTGACATCAACGCTAATGATATCAAAAGATGGTATCACCAATAAAATTATTAGCATGTTATAGAATAATAATAATGCTATAAAATTATGATCTGTTACTTGTTGCGCTAAAGCTTCTAACCAAAAAGTTAAAGCTGCAGCAACATCCGCTAAAAATATAGCAGGTCTAAGAAGATTACCTGAACATAAGTAAGCTTTTCTTAGAAAGGATTCAATTTTCCTATCTAAAGGATCCTTAAATGAAGTATTATCTGCCGTAGGAATAGTAGTACATTTAGCAGGAGTAGAGACAGCCCCATAACCTTAGGGATTTTGTCCCAAAAAACTCTAATCTGTCAGATGGCACAGGATATAATTGCTTAAACGTTTAGAAGGAGTAAAAGAATTACCCAAATTATTCCATTCCCTGGAAATTACTTCAGAAATAGCATCAGGGAGATTAAACACTTCTGGAATAACTACAGGAGATTTAAAAACCTTATTTAAACGTTTTAGATTTAGTATCAAGAGGACCAGAATCCTCTATTTTTAATGCAATTAATACTTCTTTAAATAAAGAACGAATAAATTCCATCTTGAACAAATACAAAGATTTATCAGCATCAACCTCTGAGACAGAAACCTCTGGACCAGAAGAACCATTATCAGTATCAGAATGATGATGTTCATTTAAAAATTCATCTGAAAAAAGAGAAGTTTTAAAAGACTTTTATGTAAACTAGAAGGAGAAATAACAGACATAGCCTTCTTAATGGATTTAAAAAATAAAATCTCTTATGTTTATCAGGAACACTCTGAAAATTAGATGTTGACGGAACAGCAACAGGTAATGTAACAGTACTAAAGGAAATTTTTATCTGCATTAATAAGTTTGACATGACATGCAATACAAACAACAGCTGGAGAAACAGATACCAAAAATTATAGCAGATACACTTAGCTTGGTAGCTCCAGCACCGGGCAGTGATTTTCCTGAAGTATCTTCTGACTCAGTTGCAACGTGGAACATCTTGCAATATGTAATAGAAAAAACAACATATAAAGCAAAATTGATCAAATTCCTTAAATGACAGTTTCAGAAATGGGAAAAAAATGCCAGTGAACAAGCTTCAAGCAACCAGAAGCAATAAATAATGAGACTTAAATAATGTGGAGACAAAAGCGACGCCCATATTTTTTTAGCGCCAAATAAGACGCCCACATTATTTGGCGACTAAATGCTTTTGGCGCCAAAAATGACGCCACATCCGGAACGCCGACATTTTTGGCGCAAAAGAACATCAAAAAAATGAGGTAACTTCCGGCGACACGTATGACGCCGGAAACAGAAAGAATTTTTGCGCCAAAAAAGTCTGCGCCAAGAATGACGCAATAAAATGAAGCATTTTCAGCCCCCGCGAGCCTAACAGCCCACAGGAAAAAAGTCAAATTTTTTAAGGTAAGAAAAATGATTCAAATGCATTATCCCAAATATGAAACTGACTGTCTGAAAAAAAGGAATGTTGAACATCCTGAGTCAAGGCAAATAAATGTTTGAATACATATATTTAGAACTTTATAAAAAAGTGCCCAACCATAGCTTTAGAGTGTCACAGAAAATAAGACTTACTTACCCCAGGACACTCATCTACATGTTTGTAGAAAGCCAAACCAGTACTGAAACGAAAATCAGCAGAGGTAATGGTATATATATAAGAGTATATCGTCGATCTGAAAAGGGAGGTAAGAGATGAATCTCCACGACCGATAACAGAGAACCTATGAAATAGACCCCGTAGAAGGAGATCATTGAATTCAAATAGGCAATACTCTCCTCACATCCCTCTGACATTCACTGCACGCTGAGAGGAAAACCGGGCCCCAACTTGCTGCGGAGCGCATATCAACGTAGAATCTAGCACAAACTTACTTCACCACCTCCATAGGAGGCAAAGTTTGTAAAACTGAATTGTGGGTGTGGTGAGGGGTGTATTTATAGGCATTTTAAGGTTTGGGAAACTTTGCCCCTCCTGGTAGGAATGTATATCCCATACGTCACTAGCTCATGGACTCTTGCTAATTACATGAAAGAAATTATTGTTGACATTACTGGAGGTAAGGGTCATACCCTCCCTCAGGACAGGGCCAAATCAAAGGCCAAACAGTCTAATTTTCGTGCCTTTTCGAAACTTCAAGGCAGGTGCAGCATCAACTTCCTCAACTACAAGACAAGAGGGAACTTTTGCTCAATCCAAACCGGGCTGGAAACCTAACCAGTCCTGGAACAAGGGCAAGCAGGCCAGAAAGCCTGCTGCTGCCTCTAAGACAGCATGAAGGAATGGCCCCCTATCCGGTAACGGATCTAGTAGGGGGCAGACTTTCTCTCTTTGCCCAGGCGTGGGCAAGAGATGTTCAAGATCCCTGGGCGTTGGAGATCATATCTCAGGGATATCTTCTGGACTTCAAAGCTTCCCCCCCTCAAGGGAGATTTCACCTTTCGAGATTATCTGTAAACCAGATAAAGAAAGAGGCATTCTTACGCTGTGTGCAAGACCTCCTAAATATGGGAGTGATCTGTCCAGTTCCACAGACGGAACAGGGACAGGGTTTTTATTCAAATCTGTTTGTGGTTCCCAAAAAAGAGGGAACCTTCAGACCCATTTTGGATCTAAAGATCTTAAACAAATTCCTCAGAGTTCCATCGTTCAAAATGGAAACTATTCGGACCATCCTACCTATGATCCAGGAGGGTCAATACATGACCACAGTAGATTTGAAGGATGCTTACCTTCACATACCGATTCACAAAGATCATCATCGGTTCCTAAGGTTTGCCTTTCTGGACAGGCATTACCAATTTGTGGCTCTTCCCTTCGGGTTAGCTACAGCTCCAAGAATCTTCACCAAAGGTTCTGGAATCGCTTCTGGCGGTTCTAAGACCGCGAGGTATATCAGTGGCCCCTTATCTGGACGACATCCTGATACAGGCGTCAAGCTTTCAGATTGCCAAGTCACATACGGACATAGTTCTGGCATTTTTTAGGTCACATGGGTGGAAGGTGAACGAGGAAAAGAGTTCTCTATCCCCACTCACAAGAGTCTCCTTCCTAGGGACTCTGATAGATTCTGTAGAAATGAAGATTTACCTGACAGAGTCCAGGTTATCAAAGTTTCTAAAATCTTGCCGTGTTCTTCATTCTATTCCGCGCCCTTCGGTGGCTCAGTGTATGGAAGTAATCGGCTTAATGGTAGCGGCGATGGACATAGTGCCATTTGCGCGCCTACATCTCAGACCGCTGCAACTATGCATGCTCAGTCAGTGGAATGGGGATTACACAGATTTGTCCCCTCTGCTAAATCTGGATCAAGAGACCAGAGATTCTCTTCTCTGGTGGCTATCTCGGGTCCATCTGTCCAAAGGTATGACCTTTCGCAGGCCAGATTGGACAATTGTAACAACAGATGCCAGCCTTCTAGGTTGGGGTGCAGTCTGGAATTCCCTGAAGGCTCAGGGATTCTGGACTCAGTAGGAGAGACTCCTCCCAATATATATTCTGGAGTTAAGAGCAATATTCAATGCTCTTCTAGCTTGGCCTCAGTTAGCAACCCTGAGGTTCATCAGATTTCAGTCGGACAAAATCACGACTGTGGCTTACATCAACCATCAAGGGGGAACCAGGAGTTCCCTAGTGATGCTGGAAGTCTCAAAGATAATTCGCTGGGCAGAGACTCACTCTTGCCACCTATCAGCAATCCATATCCCAGGTGTAGAGAACTGGGAGGCGGATTTTCTAAGTCGTCAGACTTTTCATCCGGGGGAGTGGGAACTCCATCCGCAGGTGTTTGCTCAATTGGTTCATCGTTGGATCTCATGGCGTCTCGCCAGAACGCCAAACTTCCTTGTTACGGATCCAGGTCCAGGGACCCAGAAGCGGCACTGATAGATGCTCTAGCAGCGCCTTGGTTCTTCAACCTGGCTTATGTGTTTCCATCGTTTCCTCTACTCCCTCGACTTATTGCCAAAATCAAACAAGAGAGAGCATCGGTGATCTTAATAGCGCCTGCGTGGCCACGCAGGATCTGGTATGCAGACCTAGTGGAAATGTCATCCTTTCCACCATGGACCCTGACTCTGAGACAAGACCTTCTACTACAAGGTCCTTTCACTCATCCGAATCTAATTTCTCTGAGACTGACTGCATGGAGATTGAACGCTTGATTTTATCAAAGCGTGGCTTCTCAGAGTCAGTCATTGATACCCTAATACAGGCACGAAAGCCTGTAACCAGGAAAATATACCATAAGATATGGCGTAAATACCTTTATTGGTGTGAATCCAAGAATTACTCATGGAGTAAGGTTAGGATTCCTAGGATATTATCCTTTCTCCAAGGGGGTTTGGAAAATGGATTATCAGCTAGTTCTTTAAAGGGACAGATTTCTGCTCTGTCTATTCTTTTGCACAAGCGTCTGGCTGAAGTTCCAGACGTTCAAGCTTTTTGTCAGGCTTTGGTTAGAATCAAGCCTGTGTTTAAACCTGTTGCTCCCCCATGGAGCTTAAACCTGGTTCTTAAAGTTCTTCAAGGGGTTCCGTTTGAACCCCTTCATTCCATTGATATTAAACGTCTTTTACATAATCTGGACGTGGTCCGTGCTTTGAAGTTTTACAAGCTACTAAAGATTTTCGCCAAACATCTACACTGTTTTGTTGTTTACTCTGGACAGAAGAGAGGTCAAAAAGCTTCGGCAACCTCTCTTTCTTTTTGGCTTCGGAGCGTAATACGCTTAGCCTATGAGACTGCTGGACAGCAGCCCCCTGAAAGGATTACAGCTCATTCTACTAGAGCTGTGGCTTCCACCTGGGCCTTTAAAAATGAGGCTTCTGTTGAACAGATTTGCAAGGCGGCGACTTGGTCTTCGCTTCATACCTTTTCAAAATTTTACAAATTTGATACTTTTGCTTCTTCGGAGGCTATTTTTGGGAGAAAGGTTCTTCAGGCAGTGGTTTCTTCCATTTAAGCCTGCCTTGTCCCTCCCTTCATCCGTGTACTTTAGCTTTGGTATTGGTATCCCACAAGTAATGGATGATCTGTGGACTGGATACACCTTACAAGAGAAAACATAATTTATGCTTACCTGATAAATTTATTTCTCTTGTGGTGTATCCAGTCCACGGCCCGCCCTGTCCGTTTAAGGCAGGTCTAAATTTTAATTTAAACTACAGCCACCACTGCACCCTATGGTTTCTCCTTTCTCGGCTTGTTTCGGTCGAATGACTGGATATGGCAGTTAGGGGAGGAGCTATATAGCAGCTCTGCTGTGGGTGATCCTCTTGCAACTTCCTGTTGAGAAGGAGAATATCCCACAAGTAATGGATGATCCGTGGACTGGATACACCACATGAGAAATAAATTTATCAGGTAATCATAAATTATGTTTTTGAAGATTATCTCAGAGCATATGAGCATTCACAGCATACTAATTGGTCCTGGTTGTTACCCCTAGCTGAACTGGCTAAGAACACCCATTGGCATTCTTCTCTACAATGCTCTCCTTTCCAAGCCGCAGCTGGTTATCAACCTTGTGTCTTCTCTCTTTCCAGTCTAAAGGAGTTTCTGATGTAGAAGGTCACTTTACTGATCTCACCACCCATTGGCAACATATTCGCTCTCAGTTACGTTCAGCTGTCTCCAGATACAAGAGGTTTGCCAATCATCATCGAGCTACTGTTTGTGCCTTTTCAGTGGGTGAACGTGTCTGGGTTTCTACCCGACATGTTCATTTACGTCAACCCTGTCATAAGTTAGGACCTAGGTATATTGGCCCTTACAAGGTCTCCTGTTGCCTACAAAGTGGCTTTGCCCAGAACCCTGCACATACACCCGGTCTTCCACATATCACTGATCCTGAATATGAGGTCGCTAAAATCCTGGACTCCCGCTTGGATGAAGACTTCTGCCGGCTTTGATGAGGACTTCTGCCCGCTTGGATGAGAACTTCGCCGGCTGGATGAGGATGGATGTCCGGTCTTCGAAAACTGTAAGTGGATCGTCGGGGGTTAGTGTTAGGTTTTTTTATGGGTTTATTGGGTAGGTTTTATTTTTAGCTTAGGGTTTGGGCACCGTAAAAGAGCTAAATGCCCTTTTAAGGGCAATGCACATCTAAATTCCCTTTTCAGGGCAATGGTTAGCTTAGGCTTATTTAGATAGAGTTTTATTTGGGGGGTTTGCGTGGGTGGTGGGTTTTACTGTTGGGGGTGTTTTTAATTTTTATTGCCAAGCAAAAGAGCTGTTATCTTTGGGGCAATGCCCCGCTAGGGGTTTTATTATTGGGGGGGGGGTATTTTAATAGGGCTATTAGATTAGGAGTAATTCCTTGTTTTTTTTTGATAATTTTGTTTTTTATTTTGTGTAATTTAGTGGGGGTTTTTGTTGTAATTTAGATAATTGTATTTGATTAATTTAATTTATTTGATTTAATTGTAATGTTAGGTTTTATTGTAAGGCAGGTTAGGTTTTATTTTACAGGTAAATTTGTATTTATTTTAACTAGGTAGTAAGTAAATAGTTAATAACTATTTACTAACTAGTCTACCTAGTTAAAATAAATACAAACTTACCTGTGAAATAAAAATAAAACCTAAGATAGCTACAATATTTTGTAGCTAGCTTAGGTTTTTTTTTACAGGTACAGTATGTATTTAGTTTTAAATAGGTATTATTTATGTAATAATTGTAAGGTTTATTTAGCTTTATTTTAATTATATTTAAGTTAGGGGGTGTTAGGGTTAGACTTATGCTTAGGGTTACGTTAGGGTTAGGTTTAGGGGTTAATATATTTATGTAGTGTTAGTGATGTGGGAGGCCAGAGGTTTAGGGGTTAATAACTTTCGTATAGTGGCGGCAACATTGGGGGCAGGCGATGTTTGTTGTGCAATGCTGGAGAATGGGTAGTAAAGGTGTAGAGGGGTGTGTGCACACCTTTGAAAATATACATTTTGGATTAGACTATCCCTTTAACAAAAATAAAGTTAGTGAGTTTGAAAAGGTTTTGAATTCATTATGTTAACATTAATATGTCGAAAAATCTTTCGCCTAGATTTAGAGTTTTGTCGGTAAAGACCCGTGTAGCTAACGCTGCTTTTTTTCCCAGCGCACCCTTTAAACAACACTGGTATTGAGAGTTGTCTGAGTGGCTGTGTTAGGCTCAGAAAAGGGAGCGTTGAGCATAATTTAGCTCCACTTCAACCCTCAATACCAGCGTTGCTTACGGTAGCGGTAAGCTGGCAAAACGTGCTCGTGCACGATATCCCCATAGGAAACAATGGGGCAGTTTGGGCTGAAAAAAAAACCTAACACCTGCAAAAAAGCAGCGTTCAGCTCCTAACGCAGCCCCATTGTTTCCTATGGGGAAACACTTTCTAAGTCTGCACCTAACACCCTAACTTGAACCCCGAGTCTAAACACCCCTAACCTCACACTTATTAACCCCTAATCTGCCGCCCCCGCTATTGCTGACACCTGCATTTTATTATTAACCCCTAATCTGCCGTCCGGACACCGCCGCCACCTACATTATCCCTATGAACCCCTAATCTGCTGTCCCTAACATCGCCGACACCTATATTATATTTATTAACCCCTAATCTGCCCCCCCAATGTCGCCGCAACCTAACTACAAGTATTAACCCCTAATCTGCCGACCAGACCTCGCCGCCACTATAATAAATGTATTAATCCCTAAACCGCCGCACTCCCGCCTCGCAAACACTAGAATAAATTTTATTAACCCCTAATCTGCCCTCCCTAACATTGTCGCCACCTACCTACAATTATTAACCCCTAATCTCCCGCCCGCAACATCGCCGCTACTATAATAAATGTATTAACCCCTAAACCTAAGTCTAACCCTAACACCCCCTAACATAAATATAATTTAAATTAAACTAAATAATATTCCTATAATTAAATAAATTATTCCTATTTAAAACTAAATACTTAACTATAAAATAAACCCTAATATAGCTACAATATAAATAATAATTACATTCTATCTATTTTAGGATTTATATTTATTTTACAGGCAACTTTGTATTTATTTTAACTAGGTACAATAGCTATTAAATAGTTATTAACTATTTAATAGCTACCTAGTTAAAATAATTACAAAATTACATGTAAAATAAATCCTAACCTAAGTTACAATTAAACCAAACACTACACTATCATTAAATTAATTAAACAAATTACCTACAATTAGCTAAACTAAAATACAATTAAATAAACTAATCTATAATACAACAACAAAAAACACACTAAATTACAAAAAATAAAAAAATATTACAAGAATTTTAATCTAATTACACCTAATCTAAGCCCCCTAATAAAATAAAAAAGCCCCCCAAAATAAAAAAATTCCCTACCCTATTCTAAATTACAAAAGTAATCAGCTCTATTACCAGCCCTTAAAAGGGCTTTTTGCGGGGCATTGCCCTAAAGTAATCAGCTCTTTTACCCGTAAAAGAAAATACAATACCCCCCCAACATTACAACCCACCATCCACATACCCCTATTCTAACCCACCCAAACCCCCCTTAAAAAAACCTATCACTAACCCCCTGAAGATCTCCCTACCTTGAGTCGTCTTCACTCAGCCGAGCCGAAGTCTTCATCCAATCAGATTGAGCTTGCATTCTATTGGCTGATCGGAACAGCCAATATAATGGAAGCTCAATCTGATTGGCTGATTGGATCAGCCAATCGGATTGAACTTCAATCTGATTGGCTGATTGAATCAGCCAATCAGATTTTTCCTACCTTAATTCCGATTGGCTGATAGAATCCTATCAGCCAATCGGAATTCGAGGGACGCCATCTTGGATGACGTCCCTTAAAGGAACCTTCATTCGTCGTTAGTCCGTCGGGGAAGGAGGATGTTCCGCGTCGGCGGGATGAAGATGGATCCAGAAGACAGAAAGATGCCGCTTGGAAGAAGACATTGCCCGGATGGAAGACCTCTTCTTTGCCGCTTGGATCAAGACTTCGCCCGGATGGAGGACCTCTTCTTTGCCGCTTGGATCAAGACTTCTACCGGATGGAGGACCACATCGCCCGGATTGGATGAAGACTTCGGCTCGGCTAAGTGAAGACGACTCAAGGTAGGGAGATCTTCAGGGGGTTAGTGATTTTTTAAGGGGGGTTTGGGTGGGTTAGAATAGGGGTATGTGGGTTGTAATGTTGGGGGGGTATTGTATTTTCTTTTACAGTTAAAAGAGCTGATTACTTTGGGGCAATGCCCCGCAAAAAGCACTTTTAAGGGCTGGTAATAGAGCTGATTACCTTTGTAATTTAGAATAGGGTAGGGAATTTTTTATTTTGGGGGGCTTTTTTATTTTATTAGGGGCCTTAGATTAGGTGTAATTAGATTAAAATTCTTGTAATATTTTTTTATTTTTTGTTAATTTGTAAGTGGGTTTTTTTTGTATTATAGATTAGTTTATTTAATTGTATTTTAGTTTAGCTAATTGTAGGTAATTTATTTAATTAATTTAATGATAGTGTAGTGTTAGGTTTAATTGTAACTTAGGTTAGGATTTATTTCACAGGTAATTTTGTAATTATTTTAACTAGGTACCTAGTTGTACATAGTTAAAATAAATACAAAGTTGCCTGTAAAATAAATATAAATCCTAAAATAGATACAATGTAATAATTATTTATATTGTAGCTATATTAGGGTTTATTTCTTCTGTTAAGTGTGATCAGTCCACGGGTCATCATTACTTGTGGGGATATTAACTGCTCCCCTACAGGAAGTGCAAGAGGATTCACCCAGCAGAGTTGCTATATAGCTCCTCCCCTCTACGTCACCTCCAGTCATTCTCTTGCACCCAACGACTAGATAGGATGTGTGAGAGGACTATGGTGATATATTTAGTTTTTATATCTTCAATCAAAAGTTTGTTATTTTATAATAGCACCGGAGTGTGTTATTCCTTCTCTGGTAGAATTTGAAGAAGAATCTACCTGAGTTTTTCTATGATTTTAGCCGGAGTAGTTAAGATCATATTGCTGTTTCTCGGCCATCTGAGGAGTGAGGTAAACTTCAGATCAGGGGACAGCAGGCAGATTAATCTGCAAAGAGGTATGTAGCAGTTTATTATTTTCTGACATGGAATTGATGAGAAAATCCTGCCATACCGTTATAATGTAAACTCAGCCTTGAATGCAGTAGATGTAGCTGATATCAGGCTGTCATGTATGTATATTTTACACTTCAGTTTTCTGGGAAATGGTACTTCTCTGGCTTTTAAACTGTATACATAGACTTAACCTATTTTGCAGGGACTTGCAATAGGTTTTAAATGACAATTAATTATTGAGGTAAAATGTTTTTTTGCTGGCATGTAAAAACGTTTTCTCCAACATAGGTGTGTCCGGTCCACGGCGTCATCCTTACTTGTGGGATATTCTCTTCCCCAACAGGAAATGGCAAAGAGCCCAGCAAAGCTGGTCACATGATCCCTCCTAGGCTCCGCCTACCCCAGTCATTCTCTTTGCCGTTGTACAGGCAACATCTCCACGGAGATGGCTTAGAGTTTTTTAGTGTTTAACTGTAGTTTTTATTATTCAATCAAGAGTTTGTTATTTTAAAATAGTGCTGGTATGTACTATTTACTCAGAAACAGAAAAGAGATGAAGATTTCTGTTTGTATGAGGAAAATGATTTTAGCACCGTAACTAAAATCCATGGCTGTTCCACACAGGACTGTTGAGAGCAATTAACTTCAGTTGGGGGAACAGTGTGCAGTCTCTTACTGCTTGAGGTATGACACATTCTAACAAGACGATGTAATGCTGGAAGCTGTCATTTTCCCTATGGGATCCGGTAAGCCATGTTTATTAAGATAGTAAATAAGGGCTTCACAAGGGCTTATTAAGACTGTAGACTTTTTCTGGGCTAAATCGATTCATTATTAACACATATTTAGCCTTGAGGAATCATTTATTCTGGGTATTTTGATATGATTATATCGGCAGGCACTGTTTTAGACACTTTATTCTTTAGGGGCTTTCCCTAATCATAGTCAGAGCCTCATTTTCGCGCCGGTATGGCGCACTTGTTTTTGAGGACAGCATGGCATGCAGCTGCATGTGTGTGGAGCTCTGATACATAGAAAAGTCTTTCTGAAGGCATCATTTGGTATCGTATTCCCCTTTGGGCTTGGTTGGGTCTCAGCAAAGCAGATTCCAGGGACTGTAAAGGGGTTAAATATAAAAACGGCTCCGGTTCCGTTATTTTAAGGGTTAAAGCTTCCAAATTTGGTGTGCAATACTTTTAAGGCTTTAAGACACTGTGGTGAAATTTTGGTGAATTTTGAACAATTCCTTCATACTTTTTCGCAATTGCAATAATAAAGTGTGTTTAGTTTAAAATTTAAAGTGACAGTAACGGTTTTATTTTAAAACGTTTTTTGTGCTTTGTTATCAAGTTTATGCCTGTTTAACATGTCTGAACTACCAGATAGATTGTGTTCTGACTGTGGGGAAACCAAGGTTCCTTCTCATTTAACTATATGTATTTTATGTCATAAAAAATTTTAGTAAAAATGATGCCCAAGATGATTCCTCAAGTGAGGGGAGTAAGCATGGTACTGCATCATCCCCTCCTTCGTCTACACCAGTCTTGCCCATACAGGAGGCCCCTAGTACATCTAGTGCGCCAATACTCCTTACTATGCAACATTTAACGGCTGTAATGGATAATTCTATCAAAAACATTTTAGCCAATATGCCCACTTATCAGCGAAAGCGCGACTGCTCTGTTTTAGAAAATTCTGTAGAGCATGAGAACGCTGATGATATGGTTTCTGAAGGGCCCCTACACCAGTGGCAGACAGTCCCCAAGGTCGAGGGGGCGGTTTCTACTCTACACAAGCGCGCCACTATACTCATAGAAGATAGTTGTGTTTTCCAAGATCCTATGGATAAAAAATTAGAAGGTCTGCTAAAGATGTTTGTTCAGCAAGGTTCCCTTCTACAACCAATTGCATGCATTGTCCCTGTCACTGCAGCCGCGTGTTTCTAGTTTGATGAGCTAGGAAAGGCGATTATTAGTAATTCTTCTTCTTATGAGGAGATTATGGACAGAATTCGTGCTCTTAAATTGGCTAATTCTTTCACCCTAGACGCCACCTTGCAATTGGCTAGGTTAGCGGCGAAAAAATTCTGGGTTTGCTATTGTGGCGCAGAGCGCTTTGGTTAAAATCTTGGGCAGCGGATGCGTCTTCCAAGAACAAATTGCTTGACATTCCTTTCAAGGGGAAAACACTCTTTGGCCCTGACTTGAAAGAGATTATCTCTGATATCACTGGGGGCAAGGGCCACGCCCTTCCTCAGGATAGGTCTTTTCAAGACCAAAAATAAACCTAAGTTTCGTCCCTTTCGCAGAAACGGATCAGCCCCAAGGGCTACGTCCTCTAAGCAGGAAGGTAATACTTCTCAAGCCAATCCAGCCTGGAGACCTATGCAAGGCTGGAGCAAAGGAAAGCAGGCCAGGAAACCTGCCACTGCTACCAAGACAGCATGAAATGCGGGCCCCCGATCCGGGACCGGATCTGGTGGGGGGCAGACTCTCTCTCTTCGCTCAGGCTTGGGAAAGAGATGTTCTGGATCCTTGGGCGCTAGAAATAGTCTCCCAAGGTTTTTCTCTGGAGTTCAAGGGGCTTCCTCCAAGGGGGAGGTTCCACAGGTCTCAGTTGTCTTCAGACCACATAAGAAGACAGGCATTCTTACATTGGGTAGAAGACCTGCTAAAAATGGGAGTGATTCATCCTGTTCCATTAGGAGAACAAGGGATGGGGTTCTACTCCAATCTGTTCATAGTTCCCAAAAAAGAGGGAACGTTCAGACCAATCTTAGATCTCAAGATCTTGAACAAGTTTCTCAAGGTTCCATCGTTCAAGATGGAAACCATTCGAACACTTCTTCCTTCCATCCAGGAAGGTCAATTCATGACCAAGGTGGATTTCAAGGATGCGTATCTACATATTCCTATCCACAAGGAACATCATCGGTTCCTAAGGTTTGCATTCCTGGACAAGCATTTCCAGTTCGTGGCATTTTCTTTCGGATTAGCCACTGCTCCTAGGATTTTCTCATAGGTACTAGGGTCCCTTCTGGCGGTGCTAAGACCAAGGGGCATTGCTGTAGTACCTTACTTGGACGACATTCTGATTCGAGCGTCGTCCCTTCCTCAAGTAAAGGCTCACACGGACATTGTCCTGGCCTTTCTCAGATCTCACGGATGGAAAGTGAACGTGGAAAAGAGTTCTCTATCTCCGTCAACGAGGGTTCCCTTCTTGGGAACTATAATAGACTCCTTAGAAATGAGGATTTTTCTGACAGAAGCCAGAAAAACAAAACTTCTAGACTCTTGTCGGATACTTCATTCCGTTCCTCTTCCTTCCATAGCGCAGTGCATGGAAGTGATAGGTTTGATGGTAGCGGCAATGGACATAGTTCCTTTTGTGCGCATTCATCTAAGACCATTACAACTGTTCATGCTCAGTCAGTGGAATGGGGACTATTCAGACTTGTCTCCGAAGATACAAGCAAATCAGAGGACCAGAGACTCATTCCGTCGGTGGCTGTCCCTGGACAACCTGTCACAAGGGATGACCTTCCGCAGACCAGAGTGGGTCATTGTCACGACCGACGCCAGTCTGATGGGCTGGGGCGCGGTCTGGGGATCCCTGAAAGCTCAGGGTCTTTGGTCTCGGGTAGAATCTCTTCTACCGATTAAATATTCTGGAACTGAGAGCGATATTCAATGCTCTCAAAGCTTGGCCTCAGCTAGCGAGGGCCAAGTTCATACATCAACCATCAGGGGGGAACAAGGAGTTCCCTAGCGATGGAAGAAGTGACTAAAATCATTCTATGGGCGGAGTCTCACTCCTGCCACCTGTCTGCTATCCACATCCCAGGAGTGGAAAATTGGGAAGCGGATTTTCTGAGTCGTCAGACATTGCATCCGGGGGAGTGGGAACTCCATCCGGAAATCTTTGCCCAAGTCACTCAACCGTGGGGCATTCCAGACATGGATCTGATGGCCTCTCGTCAGAACTTCAGAGTTCCTTACTACGGGTACAGATCCAGGGATCCCAAGGCGGCTCTAGTGGATGCACTAGTAGCACCTTGGACCTTCAAACTAGCTTATGTGTTCCCGCCGTTTCCTCTCATCCCCAGGCTGGTAGCCAGGATCAATCAGGAGAGGGCGTCGGTGATTTTGATAGCTCCTGCGTGGCCACGCAGGACTTGGTATGCAGATCTGGTGAATATGTCATCGGCTCCACCATGGAAGCTACCTTTGAGAGACCTTCTTGTTCTAGGTCCGTTCGACCCACTCCAGCTGACTGCTTGGAGATTGAACGCTTGATCTTATCAAAGCGAGGGTTCTCAGATTCTGTTATTAATACTCTTGTTCAGGCCTGAAAGCCTGTAACCAGAAAAATTACCACATAATTTGGTATATCTGTTGGTGTGAATCTGCAGGATTCCCTTGGGACAAGGTTATGATTCCTAAGAGTCTATCCTTCCTTCGAGAAGGATTGGAAAAAGGATTATCTGCAAGTTCCTTGATGGGACAGATTTCTGCCTTGTCTGTGTTACTTCACAAAAAGCTGGCAGCTGTGCCAGATGTTCTAGCCTTTGTTCAGGCTCTGGTTAGAATCAAGCCTGTTTACAAAATTTTGACTCCTCCTTGGAGTCTCAACCTAGTTCTTTCAGTTCTTCAGGGGGTTCCGTTTGAACCCTTACATTCCGTTGATATTAAGTTATTATCTTGGAAAGTTTTGTTTTTGGTTGCAATTTCTTCTGCTAGAAGAGTTTCAGAATTATCTGCTCTGCAGTGTTCTTCTCCTTATCTGGTGTTCCATGCAGATAAGGTGGTTTTTGCGTACTAAACCTGGTTTTCTTCCAAAAGTTGTTTCTAACAAAAACATTAACCAGGAGATAGTTGTGCCTTCTTTGTGTCCTAATCCAGTTTCAAAGAAGGAACGTTTGTTGCACAACTTGGATGTAGTTCGTGCTCTCAAATTTTACTTAGCAGCTACTAAGGATTTCAGACAAACTTTGTCTTTGTTTGTTGTTTATTCTGGTAAACGGAGAGGTCAAAAAGCAACTTCTACCTCTCTCTCCTTCTGGATTAAAAGCATTATCCGATTGGCTTATGAGACTGCCGGACGGCAGCCTCCTGAAAGAATCACAGCTCACTCCACTAGGGCTGTGGCTTCCACATGGGCCTTCAAGAACGAGGCTTCTGTTGATCAGATATGTAAGGCAGCGACTTGGTCTTCACTGCACACTTTTTCTAAATTTTACAAATTTGATACTTTTGCTTCTTCTGAGGCTATTTTTGGGAGAAAGGTTTTGCAAGCCGTGGTGCCTTCCATTTAGGTGAACTGATTTGCTCCCTCCCTTCATCCGTGTCCTAAAGCTTTGGTATTGGTTCCCACAAGTAAGGATGACGCCGTGGACCGGACACACCTATGTTGGAGAAAACAGAATTTATGTTTACCTGATAAATTACTTTCTCCAACGGTGTGTCCGGTCCACGGCCCGCCCTGGTTTTTTTAATCAGGTCTGATAATTTATTTTCTTTAACTACAGTCACCACGGTAACATATGGTTTCTCCTATGCAAATATTCCTCCTTAACGTCGGTCGAATGACTGGGGTAGGCGGAGCCTAGGAGGGATCATGTGACCAGCTTTGCTGGGCTCTTTGCCATTTCCTGTTGGGGAAGAGAATATCCCACAAGTAAGGATGACGCCGTGGACCGGACACACCGTTGGAGAAAGTAATTTATCAGGTAAACATAAATTCTGTTTTTTTCTCTGAGGTACTGGGTGAAAAAATGTTTTGGGCACTTTTTTTCCACTTGGCAATAGTTTTGATTTAAATTAGAGCAGTTCACTGATCCCTCTCACTGTTATGTGTGTGGGGGAGGGGCCATTTTGGTGCTTTCACTATGCATCAGAAAAACTCAGTCAGAGGTTCATTTTCTTCCTGCATGATCCGGTTCATCTCTACAGAGTTCAGGGATCTCAAGAGTCTTTTTTGAGGGAAGTAATCATACAGCAGAGCTGTGCTGATTGTATTGACTGTGATATAAAAAACGTTTATTTGTGTATTTTTTTTCTGCTGCCTGGGTTAGTTATCATTTGCTGAGGGGAACAATCCTTTGCTAAAACTGTATATTCTGACAAAGATTGATGCTATAACTTAATTATTTTATCTGTTATAATATTTTTCTGTGCTTCTTAAAGGCACAGTTCGTTTTCATATTATTTGTAAATTACTTTGAAAAGTATTTCCAAGTTGCTGTTTATTTGCTAGTGTGTTAAACATGTCTGATTCAGAGGAAGATATCTGTGCTATATGTGTTAATGCCAAAGTGGAGCCCAATAGAAATTTATGTACTAAATGTATTGATGCTACTTTAAAAAATAGTCAATCTGTACAAATTGAACATATTTCACCAAACAACGAGGGGAGAGTTATGCCGACTAACTCGCCTCACGTGTCAGTACCTGCATCTCCCGCTCAGGAGGTGCGTGATATTGTAGCGCCGAGTGCATCTGGGCGGCCATTACAAATCACATTACAAGATATGGCTACTGTTATGACTGAAGTTTTGGCTAAACTACCAGAACTAAGAGGTAAACGTGATCACTCTGGGATGAGAACAGAGTGCGCTGATAATGCAAGGGCCATGTCTGATACTGCGTCACAGTTTGCAGAACATGAAGACGGAGAGCTTCATTCTGTGGGTGACGGTTCTGATCCAAATAAACTGGACTCAGACATTTAAAATTTTAAATTTAAGCTTGAGAACCTCCGTGTGTTACTAGGGGAGGTATTAGCGGCTCTGAATGATTGTAACACAGTTGCAATCCCAGAAAAAATGTGTAGGTTGGATAAATATTTTGCAGTACCGACGAGTACTGACGTTTTTCCTATACCTAAGAGACTTACTGACATTGTTACTAAGGAGTGGGATAGACCCGGTGTGCCTTTCTCACCCCCTCCTATATTCAGAAAAATGTTTCCAATAGACGCCGCCACACGGGACTTATGGCAAATGGTCCCTAAGGTGGAGGGAGCAGTTTCTACTTTAGCTAAGCGTACCACTATCCCAGTGGAGGATAGCTGTGCTTTTTCAGATCCAATGGATAAAAAATTAGAGGGTTACCTTAAGAAAATGTTTGTTCAACAAGGGTTTATATTGCAACCTCTTGCATGTATTGCGCCTGTCACGGCTGCAGCAGCATTTTGGTTTGAGTCTCTGGAAGAGACACTTCAATCATCCACACTAGATGACATCACACACAAACTTAAATTCCTTAAGTTAGCTAATTCATTTATTTCAGATGCCGTAGTACCTTTAACTAAACTTGCGGCTAAAAATTCAGGATTCGCCATTCAGGCACGCAGAGCTCTGTGGCTAAAATCCTGGTCAGCTGATGTTACGTCTAAATCTAAATTGCTTAATATTCCTTTCAAAGGGCAGACCTTATTCGGGCCCGGCTTGAAAGAGATTATTGATGACATTACAGGAGGTAAAGCTCATGCCCTGCCTCAGGACAAGGCCAAAGCCAAGGCTAGACAGTCCAATTTTCGTTCCTTTCGTAATTTCAAAGCAGGAGCAGCATCAACTTCCTCTGCACCAAAACAGGAAGGAGCTGTTGCTCGCTACAGACAAGGCTGGAAACCTAACCAGTCCTGGAACAGGGGCAAACAGGCCAGAAAACCTGCTGCTGCCCCTAAAACAGCATGAATTGAGGACCCCCGATCCGGGACCGGATCTAGTGGGGGGCAGACTTTCCCTCTTCGCCCAGGCTTGGGCAAGAGATGTTCAGGATCCCTGGGCGTTAGAGATCATATCTCAGGGATACCTTCTGGACTTCAAATCCTCTCCCCCAAGAGGGAGATTTCATCTGTCAAGGTTGTCAACAAACCTAACAAAGAAGGAAGCGTTTCTACGCTGCGTACAAGATCTTTTATTAATGGGAGTGATCCATCCAGTTCCGCGGTTGGAACAAGGACAAGGGTTTTACTCAAATCTGTTTGTAGTTCCCAAAAAAGAGGGAACCTTCAGGCCAATCTTGGATTTAAAGATCCTAAACAAATTCCTAAGAGTTCCATCGTTCAAGATGGAAACTATTCGAACAATTTTGCCCATGATCCAAGAGGGTCAGTACTTGACCACAGTGGATTTAAAGGATGCTTACCTTCACATACCGATTCACAGAAGTCATTACCGGTATCTAAGGTTTGCCTTTTTAGACAGGCATTACCAGTTTGTAGCTCTTCCATTCGGACTGGCTACGGCTCCAAGAATCTTCACAAAGGTTCTGGGCACTCTTCTGGCGGTACTAAGACCGCGAGGAATTTCAGTAGCTCCGTACTTAGACGACATACTGATACAAGCTTCAAGCTTTCAAACTGCCAAATCTCATACAGAGATAGTACTGGCATTTCTAAGGTCGCATGGATGGAAAGTGAACGAAGAGAAAAGTTCTCTCTTTCCACTCACAAGAGTTCCCTTCCTGGGGACTCTGATAGATTCTGTAGAAATGAAGATTTACCTGACAGAGGACAGGTTAACAAAACTTCAAAGTGCATGCCGTGTCCTTCATTCCATTCAAGAGACCAGAAATTCTCTTCTATGGTGGCTTTATCGGCCACATCTGTCCAGGGGAATGCCATTCAGCAGGCCAGACTGGTCAATTGTAACAACAGACGCCAGCCTACTAGGTTGGGGCGCTGTCTGGAATTCTCTGAAGGCTCAGGGACTATGGAATCAGGAGGAGAGTCTTCTTCCAATAAACATTCTGGAATTGAGAGCAGTCCTCAATGCTCTTCTGGCTTGGCCCCAGTTAGCAACTCGGGGGTTCATCAGGTTCCAGTCGGACAACATCACGACTGTAGCTTATATCAACCATCAGGGAGGGACAAGAAGCTCCCTAGCAATGATGGAAGTATCGAAGATAATTCGCTGGGCAGAGTCTCACTCTTGCCACCTGTCTGCAATCCACATCCCGGGAGTGGAGAACTGGGAGGCGGATTTCTTAAGTCGTCAGACTTTTCATCCGGGGGAGTGGGAACTTCATCCAGAGGTCTTTGCCCAAATACTTCGACGTTGGGGCAAACCAGAGATAGATCTCATGGCGTCTCGACAGAACGCCAAGCTTCCGCGCTACGGGTCCAGATCCAGGGATCCGGGAGCGGTCCTGATAGATGCCTTGACAGCACCATGGACCTTCAGGATGGCTCATGTGTTTCCACCTTTCCCGATGCTTCCTCGATTGATTGCCAGAATCAAACAGGAGAAAGCATCAGTGATTCTAATAGCGCCTGCATGGCCACGCAGGACTTGGTATACAGATCTGGTGGACATGTCATTCTGTCCACCTTGGTCGTTACCTCTGAAACAGGACCTTCTGATTCAGGGTCCTTTCAAACATCAAAATCTAACTTCTCTGAAGCTGACTGCTTGGAAATTGAACGCTTGATCTTATCAAAGCGTGGTTTTTCTGAGTCAGTTATTGATACCTTAATACAGGCTAGGAAGCCTGTTACCAGAAAGATTTACCATAAAATATGGCGTAAATACCTATATTGGTGCGAATCCAAAGGTTACTCTTGGAGTAAGGTTAGGATTCCTAGGATATTGTCTTTTCTACAAGAAGGTTTAGAAAAGGGGTTATCCGCTAGTTCCTTAAAGGGACAGATCTCAGCTCTGTCCATTCTGTTACACAAGCGTCTGTCAGAAGTTCCAGACGTTCAGGCTTTTTGTCAGGCTTTGGCCAGGATTAAACCTGTGTTTAAAGCTGTGGCTCCACCATGGAGTTTAAACCTTGTTCTTAACGTTTTACAGGGTGTTCCGTTTGAACCCCTTCATTCCATTGATATAAAGTTGTTATCTTGGAAAGTTCTATTTTTAATGGCTATTTCCTCGGCTCGAAGAGTCTCTGAGTTATCAGCCTTACATTGTGATTCTCCTTATTTGATTTTTCACTCGGATAAGGTAGTTCTGCGTACTAAGCCTGGGTTCTTACCTAAGGTAGTCACTAACAGGAATATCAATCAGGAGATTGTTGTTCCATCCTTGTGCCCAAATCCTTCTTCGAGGAAGGAACGTCTTTTGCACAATCTGGATGTAGTTCGTGCCCTTAAATTTTATTTACAGGCAACTAAAGATTTTCGACAAACGTCTTCCCTGTTTGTCGTTTACTCTGGTCAGAGGAGAGGTCAAAAAGCTTCTGCTACCTCTCTCTCTTTTTGGCTTCGTAGCATAATTCGTTTAGCTTATGAGACTGCTGGACAGCAGCCTCCTGAAAGAATTACAGCTCATTCCACTAGAGCTGTGGCTTCCAATTGGGCCTTTAAGAATGAGGCCTCTGTTGAACAGATTTGCAAGGCTGCAACTTGGTCTTCGCTTCATACTTTTTCCAAATTTTACAAATTTGACACTTTTGCTTCCTCGGAGGCTATTTTTGGGAGAAAGGTTCTTCAGGCAGTGGTTCCTTCTGTATAAAGAGCCTGCCTATCCCTCCCGTCATCCGTGTACTTTTGCTTTGGTATTGGTATCCCACAAGTAATGATGACCCGTGGACTGATCACACTTAACAGAAGAAAACATAATTTATGCTTACCTGATAAATTCCTTTCTTCTGTAGTGTGATCAGTCCACGGCCCGCCCTGTTTTTTAAGGCAGGTAAATATTTTTTAAATTATACTCCAGTCACCACTACACCCTTGGCTTCACCTTTCTCGTTGGTCCTTGGTCGAATGACTGGAGGTGACGTAGAGGGGAGGAGCTATATAGCAACTCTGCTGGGTGAATCCTCTTGCACTTCCTGTAGGGGAGCAGTTAATATCCCCACAAGTAATGATGACCCGTGGACTGATCACACTACAGAAGAAAGGAATTTATCAGGTAAGCATAAATTATGTTTTTCTAGGTAAGTATTTAGTTTTAAATAGGAATAATTTATTTAATTATAGGAATATTATTTTGTTTAATTTAAATTATATTTATGTTAGGGGGGTGTTAGGGTTAGGTTTAGGGGTTAATAATTTTATTATAGTAGTGGCGACGGTGCGGGCGGGAGATTAGGGGTTAATAATTGTAGGTAGGTGGCGGCGATGTTAGGGAGGGCAGATTAGGGGTTAATAAAATGTATTCTAGTGTTTGCGAGGCAGGAGTGCGGCAGTTTAGGGGTTAATACATTTATTATAGTGGCGGCGAGGTCCGGTCTGCAGATTAGGGGTTAATAATTGTGGTTAGGTAGCGGCGACGTTGGGGGGGCAAATTAGGGGTTAATAAATATAATCTAGGTGTCGGCGATGTTAGGGGCAGCAGATTACGGGTTCATAGGTATAATGTAGGTGGCGGCGGTTTCCGGTCGGCAGATTAGGGGTTAAAAATGTTATTATAGTGGCGGCGATGTGGGGGGGCCTCGGTTTAGGGGTACATAGGTAGTTTATGGGTGTTAGTGTACTTTATAGCACAGTAGTTAAGAGCTTTATATTCCCGCGTTAGCCCATAAAGCTCTTAACTACTGACTTTTTTTGTCAGTAGGAGTCTTGTCGGTCTACCGCTCAGTTCTTCCAAGACTCCATATACCAGCTTTAGGCAGATCCCATAGAAAAGATAGGATACGCAATTGACGTAAGGGGATCTGCGGTAGCCTGGAGTCGCGGTAAGGAAGTGAGCGGTAGACCCTTTCCTGCCTGACTCTAAATACCAGCGGGCAGTAAAAAGCAGCGTTAGGACCCCTTAACGCTGCTTTTGACGGCTAACGCCAAACTCTAAATCTAGCCGTTTGTAATTACAAGGTGTTTAAGGTCCTGTTAATTTAAAAAAAAAAAAAATTTTTGCTTACCTAATAAATGTATTTCTTTCCGGATACGGTGAGTCCACAGAATCAATTACTGTTGGGAATATCACTCCTGGCCAGCAGGAGGAGGCAAAGAGCACCACAGCAAAGCTGTTATGTCACTTACCTTCCCACAATCCCCATTCATTCGACCAAAGGAAAATGGAGAAAAAAGAAATAACAAAAGGTGTAGAGGTGCCTGAGGTTAAAGTTAAACATAACTGTCCTAAAATGAAGGGCAGGCTGTGGACTCACCGTATTCGAAATAAATAAATTTATCAGGTAAACAAATTAGGGAGGGACAAGACAGGTAACCTAAACAGAAGACACCACTGCTTGAAGAACTTTTCTCCCAAAAGAATCCAATTTGTAAAATTTGGACAGGGTATGCAGAGAAGACCAAGTTGCAGCCCTGCAAATCCATTCCACAGAAGAATCATTTTTTAAAACCCAAGAAAAAGAAACAACCCAAGAAAGAGAGACAACCCTAGTGAAATGAGCTGTAATTCTCTCAGGAGACTGCTGTCCAGCAGTCGCATAAACAAAAACAATTATACTTCTCAACCAGAGAGAAAGAGAAGTAGCAGAAGCTTTCTGACCCTTACGTTTCCCAGAGAAACAAACAAACAGGGCAGAAGACTGGTGAAAATCCTTAGTCGCCTGTAAATAAAAATTTAAAGCATGCACAACCACAAACGTTCTTCAGAAAAAAACTACGACAAAATGAAGGAACAATTTCCTGATTAAAATTTCTGTCCAAAACTACTTTAGAAAGTAACCTGAGTACGAAGAACCGCCTCATCGGCATAAAAGATAAGATAAGGAGAATCACACTGCAAAGCTGAGAGTTCAGACACTCTCCGAGCGGAAGAGATAGCAATAAAACAAAACCTTCCAAGATAACATAATATCTATGGAATGCAATGGCTCAAACTGAGCTTGCTGCAAAACTTTAATTACAAAAGTTAAGGCTCCCAGGAGGAGCAACAGACTTAAACACAGGCCTAGTTCTGACCAAGGCCTGACAAAAAAATTGCATATTTGGCACGTCCACCAGATGCTTATGCAGCAAGAAAAGAATGCAGAAATATGACCCTTCAGATAACTGACAAAACTCCAGACCTTCCTGTAGAAAGGCCAAAATCCTAAGAATCCTGACCCTACTCCTAGAGTAGCCTACGGATTCACACCATAAGGACATTTACGCCATATTTTTTTTTTTTTTTTTCTTTTTTATTGGCAGAGATCAAGCAATCACATGACAATCCAGAAGTACAGAGTCAACACATTTCAGCGAATATCTGTGCGCAGACCGTCAAAATATACAGAAAATAAGCAGAGAATACATTTTACATGTAGATAATAATAATAATACACTGCACATTGAGGAATTGTTACAATGACAATTATTGGAGTCTGAGACACCTTTCTCTACGGGTTTGTTGAGTTTTCTGCACAGTCATGTAACAAAAATGCCATAAGAGTAACTTATCACTAGTCATGAATGATCACTTCCATCCCTTTTTTCTCTTTCTTATAACAACCTATATCAACATTTATTAAACATTAACACTTAAAGGGACACTGAACCCAAATTTTTTCTTTCATGATTCAGATAGAGCATGCAATTTTAAGCAACTTTCTAATTTACTTCTATTATCAATTTTAATTCGTTCTCTTGCTATCTTTATTTGAAAAAGAAGGCACCTCAGCTAAGGAGCCAGCAAATGTTTGCTTCAGGACCATGAACAGCACTTGTTTATTGGTGCTGACCAATCAGCAAGGACAACCCAGGTTGTTCCCCAAAAATGGGCCGTCATCTAAACTTACATTCTTGCTTTTCAAATAAACATACCAAGAGAATAAAGAAAATGTGATAATAGGAGTAAATTAGAAAGTTGCTTAAAAATGCATGCTCTATGTGAATCACAAAAGAATTTTTTTTTTGAGTACAGTGTCCCTTTAACAAATAACATCCTAACCAGGGAAAGAGGGGAGAATAATAATAATAAAAAAAAAAAAAAGTACAAAAGTAAGTATGGCTCTGCCTCTCGACCTAAGGGACCACATGGGTTAAAGACTAAGGTGTGTTAGAATAGCATTTCCTCTGAGAAATTTGCACTAAGTTGATTCACCACTGGGTGAGTCAGAACCTGTCATTCCCCATTCAAGGTTGCTAGGAGCAGCACCTCAAGTTGTGCAAAGGGTTTGAGAATGCGTTGTTGCAAGGTTGGTTGTAGTGTTTTTATAAGGGGCTGCCACTTTTTTTAAGAAAGGTTAAAGCCTGTGTTTGGTGTTTAATTTGACATTATGTTGCTCTATGAAAAGTTGTTTCATTAGGAGATGCTTAAATTGAGCTATAGTTTGCGGTTGCCTAGAGATCCATCTGTCAAGAATGCAATGTCTCGCTAAAAGTATACACAGGGTGAGTAGTCTATGATGCTTTTTATGTGTGTCTTCCCTTTGAAATAGTTATATTTTATTTATATCCATTTCAATCTCCATATTGAATGTGGATTTTATCCAGTATTGGTACTGCCCCCAGAAACGTCTAACGGGCATGAGAAAAAATAGTGTTGGAACGAAGGAGACTCACTGCTGCATTTGACACATTTGTCAGGGTGTTGGGGTTTCCACCTCGATAACCTATGAGGCGTAATATAATCTTTGTGCAACTTTCTAACCTGCGCCTCTCTGAGGGGCACTGCTAACGTCGCCGATTTGGTGGCTCTAGACTATTTGTTATATCTTGTATGGTCAGTATTGTTGAGAAATCGCTATTTAGTTTCGTTAATATGCGTGTTTGTATTGTAGTTACTTTACATTTAAGTAGTTGCTTGAAAAAATCTGACAGTGAGAAACATCCCATTTGAAACAGTGTCTGGGAAATAACAAAGGGAGATTTGTTCAAGAACTCTGGGTTGCATTGAAGAAGGCTTGACACATAGTGTCTCACCTGTAGATATGCATAAAATGTTTATTAGAGATATTAAACTTATTTTTAAGTTCTTGAAATGATCTGACTGCGTGTTGTAATGGGTCTAACACGTCACCCACCATCCTGATTCCAAGAGTCTTCCAAGTATGAAATGGTTCACAGTCGTTTCCCACTAGGGGTATAAATTTAGGAGTGGGGTGGGCAATTCCCAAATATTTATTAATCAGTCGCCAAGCTCGTAAAGGGTCTCTATATAGGATATTATTGGCAATTGAGGGTGTTATATCTTTCGGTTTGGCGTATGGTAGGTATGCTAACGCCAAAGGCCCCAATGTTGCTTCTTCGAGTTGCGCATCACAGAAATGTGAGGTGTCCAGTTACCAGTCAGTTACCAGTCTAGCCAAAGCCGCCCAGTTATACATTTTTAAATTTGGAAGACCCAGTCCTCCACTGAGGAAGGAAAGTTGTAATTTCTCTGCTGTAAGGTTTTTTCCTCCGCCAGATGAAAGTAGTTATGGATCGTGATATGAGCATCAAGTCACCCTTGGTCACGAGGAGTGGTAGCATTAATGGATAGATTATCTTTGGCAGTAATGTCATTTTGACTAGATTAATTTGGCCCAACAATCCCAAGGGGAGATTGACCCAACTATGTAACTGCGAGGCAAGACTATTACACTTTTCAGAAATGTTCATTATTGATTTAAAATTGTTTTATACATTTTATGTGGATCTCTATGTAGCTTAATGCCAAGATACATAAGTGTAATCGGCACTTCTATGAATGTAAATGTATATCTAGAATTAGGATGTTTATTCAACCACAAAATCTCTGATTTTTATGTATTTATCTTGTAGCCAGAAAAGTCGCCAAATTCTAAGATCATTTGTAGTATGCGTGGTATATGTAGTGATGGTGTGCCAATAAATAGCAGCATTTCGTCTGCATATAAGGCCAAGTGTATGGGGATGCCTCCTATTGTGATGCCAGGGAATAACTGTCTCAATTTCTCTTGTAAGGTGTATCCAGTCCACGGGTTCATCCATTACTTGTGGGATATTCTCCTTCCCAACAGGAAGCTGCAAGAGGACACCCACAGCAGAGCTGTCTATATAGCTCCTCCCCTAACTGCCACCCCCAGTCATTCTCTTGCAGCTTTCGACAAGATAGGAAGTATCAAGAGTTATGTGGTGACTTAGTGTAGTTTTTACCTTCAATCAAAAGTTTGTTATTTTTAAATGGTACCGGCGTTGTACTGTTTTACTCACAGGCAGAAATTAGAAGAAGAATCTGCCTGGAGGTTGATGATCTTAGCGGTTTGTAACTAAGGTCCATTGCTGTTCTCACGCATAACTGAAGAGTATGGGAAAGACTTCAGTTGGGGGAATGGTTTGCAGATTACCTGCTTTGAGGTATGTTCAGTATATTTATTTCTAGAGAGATGATAAGATCTAGAAAATGCTGACAGAGCCTTGTATAATTGAGGTAAGCCTGATGCAGTGATTTAACAACGACTGGGTTCATGCTTACAAAAAAGGGTAATATTCATGTTAATGCTCATATTTCTTAGTGACAAAACGTTTACATGTTATATAGAAAAAACGTTTTTTCTCTGAGGGTGATAAATCATTTTTTTGGGGCCTAGTTTCCACATGGCTAGTCAGATACTCCCAGGAGTATTTTCTTAAGGCCCTCTGACATCGAGTGCATGGGAGGGGCCTATTTTCGCGCTCTAGATGCGCAGTTCTTATTCAGACTGAGACATCCAGCTTCCCTAAAGGAGTCCTCTGGCATCTGAGGACCACTATAGAGGGCTTATTCCTTTCCTAAATCGTATTTGAGGGCAGGTAGGAGCCACAGCAGAACTGTGGCAAGGTGTTTAACTGTTTATTAACGTTTTTTAACGTTTTTCAAATCCGGTTTGGGGCCTAAAGGGTTAGTCATCCATTTGCAAGTGGGTGCAATGCTGCTTTAGTCCCTTATACACACTGTAAAAATGTTGAAGAATTTACTACTTTTTAACACTGTTTTGCAGTTTATGTGTTAGTTTTTTTCTCTTAAAGGCACAGTACCGTTTTTATTTAATTGCTGTTTCACATTAATTAAAGTGTTTTACAAGCTTGCTGGTCTCATTACTAGTCTGTTAAACATGTCTGACATAGAGGAAACTCCTTGTTCAATATGTTTAGAAGCCATTGTGGAACCCCCTCTTAGAATGTGTACCAAATGTACTGAAATTTCTATAACTTATAAAGACCATATTATGGCATTTAAAGATTTATCACCAGAGGTTTCTCAGACTGACAAAAGGGAGGTTATGCCATCTAGCTCTCCCCACGTGTCAGAACCTATAACTCCCGCACAAGTGACGCCAAGTACATCTAGCGCGTCCAATGCGTTTACCTTACAAGACATGGCGGCAGTTATGAATCATACCCTCACAGAGGTATTGTCCAAACTGCCAGGGTTACAAGGAAAGCGAGACAGCTCTGGGGCTAGAACAAATACAGAGCTTTCTGACGCTTTAGTAGCTATGTCTGATATACCCTCACAATGCTCCGAAGCCGTGGCAAGGGATTTGCTATCTGAGGGTGAGATTTCAGATTCAGGGAAGACGTTGCCTTTAAATTTAAGCTTGAACACCTCCGCTTATTGCTCAGGGAGGTTTAAGCGACTCTGGATGATTGTGACCCCATTGTAGTTCCAGAGAAATTGTGTAAAATGGACAAATACTTTGCAGTGCCTGTTTACACTGATGTTTTTCCAGTCCCTAAGATGTTTTCGGAAATTATTACTAAGGAATGGGATAGACCAGGTGTACCGTTCTCTCCCCATCCTGCTTTTAAAAAGATGTTTCCCATAGATGCCGCCATACGGGACTAGTGGCAGACGGTCCCTAAGGTGGAGGGAGCAGTCTCTACCCTAGCTAAGCGTACAACTATCCCCGTCGAGGACAGTTGTGCTTTCTTAGATCCTATGGATAAAAAATTGGAGGGTCTCCTTAAGAAAATTTTTATCCATCAAGGTTTTATTCTCCAGCCTCTTGCATGCATTGCCCCAGTTACTGCTGCAGCGGCTTTTTGGTTCGAGTCTCTTGAGGAGGCTCTACAGGTGGAGACCCCGTTAGATGATATTTTAGACAGGATTAAAGCTCTCAAGTTAGCTAATTCCTTTATTTCTGACGCCGTTTTTCATCTAACCAAACTAACGGCTAAGAATTCAGGTTTTGCCATTCTGGCGCGCAGGGCGCTATGGCTTAAGTCCTGGTCAGCAGACGTTACTTCAAAGTATAAGCTTCTTAACATCCCCTTCAAAGGACAGACCCTATTCAGGCCGGGCCTGAAGGAGATCATTTCTGATATTACTGGAGGAAAAGGTCATGCCCTTCCTCAGGATAGGTCCAATAAATTAAGGACCAAACAGAATAATTTTCGTTTATTTCGAAACTTCAAGAGTGGCGCAGCTTCAACTTCCTCTAATGCAAAACAAGAGGGAAATTTCGCCCAGTCCAAACCAGTCTGGAGACCGAACCAGGCTTGGAACAAGGGGAAGCAGGCCAAAAAACCTGCTGCCGCCTCTAAGACAGCATGAAGGAGTAGCCCCCGATCCGGGACCGGATCTAGTAGGGGGCAGACTTTCTCTCTTCGCCCAGGCTTGGGCAAGAGACGTCCAGGATCCCTAGGCATTAGAGATTGTTTCCCAGGGATATCTTCTGGACTTCAAAGCTTCATCTCCAAAGGGGAGATTTCATCTCTCACAATTATCTGTAAACCAGATAAAGAGAGAGGCATTCTTATGTTGTGTTCAAGACCTACTTGGTTATGGGAGTGATCCACCCAGTTCCAAGGGAGGAACAGGGGCAGGGCTTCTATTTAAATCTGTTTATAGTTCCCAAAACAGAGGGAACTTTCAGACCAATCTTGGATCTCAAGATCCTAAACAAATTTCTCAGAGTCCCATCCTTCAAGATGGAGACTATCCGAACCATCCTCCCTATGATCCAGGAGGGTCAATATATGACTACCGTTGACTTAAAGGATGCTTATCTCCACATTCCGATTCACAGAGATCATCATCAGTTCCTCAGGTTCGCCTTCTTAGACAGGCATTACCAGTTTGTGGCTCTTCCCTTCGGGCTAGCCACGGCACCAAGAATCTTTACAAAGGTTCTAGGGTCCCTACTGGCGCATCTAAGGTCACGGGGCATAGCAGTGGCTCCTTACCTAGACGACATTCTGATACAGGCGTTGACTTTTCAAATCGCCAAATCCCATACGGATATTGTCCTGGCCTTTCTGATGTCTCACGGGTGGAAGGTGAACGAAGAAAAGAGTTCTCTCTCCCCTCTCACAAGAGTTTCCTTCCTAGGAACACTGATAGATTCAGTAGAAATGAAAAATTTTCTGACAGAGGTCAGGTTATCAAAGCTTCTAACTTCCTGCCGTGCTTTTCATTCCACTTCTCGGCTGTCAGTGGCTCACAGTGTATGGAAGTAATCGGCCTAATGGTAGCGGCAATGGGCATAGTTCCGTTTGCCCGCCTACATCTCAGACCACTGCAACTTTGCATGCTCAATCAGTGGAATGGGGACTACACAGATTTGTCCCCTCTGCTAAATCTGGATCAAGAGACCAGGGATTCTCTTCTCTGGTGGTTATCTCGGGTCCATCTGTCCAGGGGAATGAGTTTCCGCAGGCCAGAGTGGACTATAGTGATGACAGATGCCAGCCTTCTGGGCTGGGGCACAGTCTGGAACTCCCTGAAGGCTCAGGGTTCGTGGACTCAGGAGTAAGCCCTCCTTCCGATAAACATTCTGGAACTGAGAGCGAAATTCAATGCTCTTCAGGCTTGGCATCAACTAGCTGCGGTCAGGTTCATCAGATTTCAGTCGGACAATATCACGACTGTAGCCTATATCAACCATCAGGGGGGAACAAGAAGCCCCCTGGCAATGTTGGAGGTTTCAAAGATAATTCTATGGGCAGAGGTTCACTCTTGCCATCTCTCAGCTATCCATATCCCAGGAGTAGAGAACTGGGAGGCGGATTTTCTAAGTCGGCAGACTTTTTATCCGGGGGAGTGGGAGCTCCATCCGGAGGTATTTGCCCAGCTGATCCAACTATGGGGCAAACCAGAACTGGATCTGATGGCATCTCGTCAGAACGCCAAGCTTCCTTGTTACGGGTCCAGGCCAAGGGATCCCCAGGCAGGGCTGATAGATGCTCTAGCAGTGCCCTGGTCCTTCAGCCTGGCTTATGTGTTTCCACCATTTCCTCTCCTCCCTCGTCTGATTGCCAAGATCAAGCAGGAGAGAGCTTTGGTGATTTTGATAGCACCTGCGTGGCCACGCAGGAATTGGTATGCAGATCTGGTGGACATGTCATCCTTTCCACCATGGACTCTGCCGCTGAGGCAGGACCTTCTACTCCAAGGTCCATTCAAACATCCAAATCTAATTTCTCTGCGGCTGACTGCTTGGAGATTGAACGCTTGATTTTATCAAAACGTGGTTTCTCCGAGTCGGTCATTCATACCTTGATTCAGACTCGAAAGCCTGTAACCAGGAAAATCTATCATAAGATATGGTGTAAATATCTTCTTTGGTGTGAATCCAAGGGTTGCTCATGGAGTAAGGTCAGGATTCCTAGGATATTATCCTTTCTCCAAGAAGGATTGGAGAAGGGATTGTCAGCTAGTTCCTTAAAGGGACAGATTTCTGCTCTGTCTATTCTTCTGCACAAGCGTCTGGCAGATGTTCCAGACATTCAGGCGTTTTGTCAGGCTTTAGTTAGAATCAAGCCTGTGTTTAAACCTGTTGCTCCGCCATGGAGTTTAAATTTAGTTCTTAAAGTTCTTCAAGGGGTTCCGTTTGAACCTCTGCATTCCATAGATATCAAGCTTTTATCTTGGAAAGTTCTGTTCTTGGTAGCTATCTCTTTGGCTCGAAGAGTTACAGAGTTATCTGCCTTACAGTGTGATTCCCCTTATCTGATCTTCCATGCAGATAAGGTAGTCTTGCGTACCAAACCTGGGTTTCTTCCTAAGGTGGTATCTAAGTATCTAATAAGAATATCAATCAGGAGATTGTTGTTCCGTCACTGTGTCCTAATCCTTCTTCAAAGAAGGAACGTCTAATACACAATCTTGACGTGGTTCGTGCTTTAAAGTTTTATTTACAAGCTACTAAGGATTTTCGTCAAACATCTGCATTGTTTGTTGTCTACTCTGGACAGAGGAGAGGCCAAAAGGCTTTGGCATCTTCTCTTTCTTTTTGGCTGAGAAGCATAATCCGTTTAGCTTATGAGACTGCTGGCCAGCAGCCTCCTGAAAGAATTACAGCTCATTCCACTAGAGCGGTAGCTTCCACATGGGCTTTTAAAAATGAGGCCTCTGTTGAACAGATTTGTAAGGCGGCGACTTGGTCTTCGCTTCATACTTTTTCTAAATTCTACAAATTGTATACTTTTGCTTCCTCGGAGGCTATTTTTTGGGAGAAAGGTCTTGCAGGCAGTGGTGCCTTCCGTTTAAGTTCCTGCCTTGTCCCTCCCTTCATCCGTGTCCTAAAGCTTTGGTATTGGTATCCCACAAGTAATGGATGAACCCGTGGACTAGATACACCTTACAAGAGAAAACAAAATTTATGCTTACCTGATAAATTTCTTTCTCTTGTGGTGTATCCAGTCCACGGCCCACCCTGTCACTTTGAGGCAGGTGTTTTTTTATTTTTAAACTACAGTCACCACTGCACCCTATAGTTTCTCTTTTTTTCTTACTTGTCTTCGGTCGAATGACTGGGGGTGGCAGTTAGGGGATGAGCTATATAGACAGCTCTGCTGTGGGTGTCCTCTTGCAGCTTCCTGTTGGGAAGGAGACTATCCCACAAGTAATGGATGAACCCATGGACTGGATACACCACAAAAGAAAGAAATTTATCAGGTAAGCATAAATTTTGTTTTTATTGCCAGCGGTTCCAGTGCCAGGGCAACCTTGTCTAGTACCCCTCTGAAGCTGGAAATCAGGCGACAAAAGGCTGTTAATATGCGTGCCACAGGTGAGTTATACATTTTACGTATTAAGTCTAGGAAGGGGTCTTTAAAACTAAACCGTTGCATAGTATTAATCAAGTGAGACCATTCCACACGGTCAAAGGCCTTTTCTGCGTCGAGATAGCAGAAAGGCCACCGGTGCATCAATCACTCCCCCCTCCCCGCCCCACGACCAATAGTGGTCATAACCTGCAGAACTCTGCAAAAGTTATCCACAGAGGTGCGTTTGAAGACAAAGCCCGTCTGATCCGGGTGCAATAATATAGGGAGAACAACCTTTAGCTTGTTTGCCATAACTTTCATGAAGAGTTTGTAGTCGATATTTAGTAAAGATATGGGTCTAAATGACTCTGGGAGAGAGTGGTCCTTACCCGGCTTGGGAATGAGGGATATATGGGCAGAGGTAAAAGCCCTTGGGGGCACTGTCTCTTCCTGGAAATAGGCATTGTATAATTTGGTTAATGGTTGAAGGATCCTGCAAAATTCAGTGGGCAGACCATCCGGGCCTGACTCCTTACCTATTGGGATAGACTTTCAAGTAAAAGCTATTTCTTCATCAGTTATGGGTGAATTTAAGTCGTCTAATTGGTCCTGAGTCAATTGGGGCAGTTTAAGAGTTTGCCAAAAGCGAGCCTGGGAGTCAGAGGTAGAGGGGCCCTGACGAGTATATAGTTGTGCGTAGTATTGTGCAAAACATTGTGCAATATCTTCTGGGGATGTGTAGGTGCGTCCTTGAAATTTCAGTGCAGCTACATTGGATTTTGCTGTCCATGGTTTTGTCAGGGCCGCTAGCAGTTTACCAGATCTGTTTCCAAACCTATAGTATTTACCTATTTTTTAGTAGACCTGAGGCGACCTGTTGCTTCATGGAAGCATCAAGCTCCGATTTCACAGCCACATAGGCCTCATATGTGTCACCTGATCTAGTCTTACAATATGTCTGGTAAGCCTGGCTCAGTTGTTTTTTTAGTCCCGTGTACCTATGTTGAACTTTGAATTAAATTTTAGAAACATAAGAAATTATGAATTCCGTTAATACTGTTTTTGCCGCTTCCCAAAAAAGTTGTGTGTTTTCTAAATGTGCTATATTGTCTGTGTAATAATCTGTCCAACTTTGAGTTAAGAATTTAGCAAATGCTTCTGATGAAGCCAAATATGGCTGTTTGAGCGCGGTCTACACGAGTCTAAAGTCAGTTCTACAGGAGCATGGTCTGACAGTAATATGTTGTGAATTTTACAGTGACGGGCTTGCGTGACAAGGGTGTTCAAGACACAGTCAAGCAAGGGCAGAAACATTGACCATATGCATGAAGAAAGGCTAAAAAGACAATCGTATTTACACTGAACAAAATACATGTAGAGCAAAGTGTTAGTGGTCATGTCTTTTGTTGCATATAAACAGAACCATTGTCTCCACACCTTGGTTGTACCCCTAAGTGGTGGGTGTGGGAGCCAGACTCCATCTCCTAACCGTGAAAGGTAACTGGACAATATAAACTGCGAAACACTCAGCTTGAACATGGTATAATAAACAGTAAATCCACACAAACAGAAGTTTACCATATTCAAACTCATGTGGACAAACCGTGGTGTGACTAAGCGCAAGGCACCCTGTGTGAATATCTGAGGTCTGAAAGCGATGTTGTAGGGCATATATGGCCTGAAACGAGTCTCAGGACCCCTGCCTAAAGTCAAATGACCATAATGCTCAAACAGCTGATGAGCTGCCATTACAGGCCTGAATGAAAACCTGTATGGTGGTCTCCCAACTCTTAAAGGGACATAATACTCATATGCTAAATCACTTGAAAGTGATGCAGTATAACTGTAAAAAGCTGACAGGAAAATATCACCTAAGCATCTCTATGTAAAAAAGGAAGATATTTTAATTCACAATTTCCTCAGCTCAGCAGAGTAAGTTCCGTGTAAAAAGTTATAATCAGCTGCTGCTTAGCTGCAGGCAAAAAATAAATGAAGAAATAAACTGCAGCCAATCAGCATCAGCAGTGTTGAGGTCATGAACTCTTTTACTGTGATCTCATGAGATTTGACTTAACTCATGAGATTTCATAGTAAACTTTCTTAAACTAAATAGGGAAGTGTGCACAAATGCTCGCTCCTGTCCCGGGACAGACATACTGATGTGCTGCTTAGAAATTCTTTACAATGGGATGTGGCTACTAAGGAACTTTTGAGGTAAAATACCTTTCTTTTTTACATAGAGATGTTCAGGTAAAAAATTTCTAGTCCACTTTTTACAGCTATGCTGCATCACTTTCAATTGTTTCAACATTTGGGTATCATGGCCCTTTAAGTAGTTAGCAATGAGCTGACTCCAGAAAGTGCACATTTGAGGGGCGTGGGATGCAATGGTAGAAGTATATACAGACCCAATTCTGAGTGGAAAGAAATGTGTTGGTAATATTGGCAAGTGTAACCAATGCATGTGTCTTTAGAACCAAAACCAACAACAAAAACAAATGGCATAACAATAAAACTAATAGTAGATTGAGGCTACAGATCAAACATTTGATTGGTAATTCGAGGTGATGAATGTACTCCTGCTGGGGACACAGACCCAGAGTTGTCTGAAAGAAAAAAAGTAACAACCTCCTCTGTCTCCTCAACCCTACATTACAATAGAACCAAGCAACTTTAATGTTTGCATTAACCCTCTAATACAACTCCATGTTTGCGGATGTCATAGCTAAATAGGGGAGAAAAACAAAGTGAGTACGAAAACTCACATTAGTTACCCTGGTTGTTAGGTCTTCACCCCATCGGGGTTGTGTGCATGTCTTTAAATGCCATTCATTGGCCCTCACTTGGGCCAAAGTATAAGGCAATAACATCTCCATTTATTAATCTTCAATTACAACAGATAATCAGTAGTTCCTGAAGATAAAAAGGGATTTTTTTCAGGTAGGTGGGTTTTGGTTTTCAGTCGAAAGGTAGCTGCGTAGAGCCTTTGGGGAATGAAAGAATTTCGTGCCATAAGGTGTTTGCAAGCGTAGCTTGGCAGGGTAGAGTAAAGCCACCTGGCGGCCCTGCTCAGGCAGTTGGGAGCACAGGTGGACAAATTCCTTTGTTTTGTGACCTTCATGGAGAAGTCTTGAAACAGAAGTTTTGAGCCTTCATATAGGATTTCTTTGTGTGACCTGTACGCTTGCAGAATTTTCAGTTACTCCAGGAAGTTTAGACATTTAAATATGACCTGTCTGGGTCGTAACTTTGCATGCTCAAGAGTTCTTTTCGGACCCACCCTGTGGGCTCTTTCCACATCTATGGTAGAATATCTGTGGGAATACCCAACATCTTGGGGAATTGAGTGTGGTGAATTCTAAGAGATCCTTTCCCTTTACGGACACTGGAATCCCCACTATGCACAAATTATTACGCCTACTTCTATTTCCTAGGTCTTCGGCCCGCTCCTGAAGGATGTGGTTTGCCTATACTCAACTTCTGAGATACGGGATTCGGCTGCATTTAATCGTGAGAACTGTCTGACCTCACGCCAGCCTGCAAGGAATCCATCTTTTGAAGAAAAAAAAAAGATATTTGCGCTCTTGCATGTAAAGATGTTTGAACTTGAGCATTTAACTTGAATTAGGCTTTCAGCATGCATTTCCAGAGTGTGGTTGTTGCTTCCTGTTCGAGGCCTTGGTCCTCTGACTCATATCCTTTATGGGGGGAAAAACTGATCAACTTTCATGAAGCTTGGCAGTCTATTACCAGGCTGCTTGAAACAAAGTGAAGGCAACACAAGTCCTATATGCAGCAAGTGTGGGGTGAAAGTAGATGTCAAAGCTTCCTTTTATTCTGTGGGTCAAAAGTAATAAAAACCCGAGCAGTCCAGCAATGATTCAACCCAATATGATTCTGTCAAATGTTATGCAACACTCCAAAAGAAAATGTTAGCTCCTCTGCAGTCCTCTTCCCTTCCTCCTCTCCCTCCAGAAAACTGCGTCAAAGTTGGGTGCTAGGCCGCTATTATCTGGGCACCTTTAGGGCCTTCTCTACAAAAGGTGAGGTGGATATATGTATCTACCACCCACTAGGATAACCTTCACAGGTAATTATTCAAAGTGCGAAACTGCATATGCCGGTAAGTAAATATAATCCAAACAAGAATAGAGCCACTGTATAAATGAATAAAAAGTCCTTTTATTATCACAAAGTTAAAAGTTCAAATGAACAGCAGGAAACATCCTAGAAAAAGCGTAGGTGTAGCACAAATGCTGACATGTTTCAGCCCTCAGGCCGTAATCGTAGCATGCAGTGCTACCACAAAGGTGTGTCTTAAAACAGGTAAAGTATTACCTGATTGGGTACAATTAAAAAGTGAGTAACACCTACAAATTTTAACAAATATTAACCCATAGATGCCTGGAGTTAAACAGAGTACCAGAAAAATAGAGAATGACACTATTCCACAAGTACTGATAGAACAGAAATCTCCAAAAATGTGTACCAACCGTAAAGGGCAAATAATCATTTAGTACCTATGCATGCTAAAGACTAGAGTGGGAGATATAAAAAATGTAAAAAACTAAATTTATGCTTACCTGATAAATTTATTTCTCTTGTGGTGTATCCAGTCCACGGATCATCCATTACTTGTGGGATATTCTCCTTCCCAACAGGAAGCTGCAAGAGGATCACCCACAGCAGATCTGTCTATATAGCTCCTCCTCTAACTGCCACTACCAGTCATTCGACCGAAGACAAGCAAGAGAAAGGAGAAACCATAGGGTGCAGTGGTGACTGTAGTTTAAAAATAAAACATACCTGCCTTAAAATTACAGGGCGGGCCGTGGACTGGATACACCACAAGAGAAATAAATTTATCAGGTAAGCATAAATTTTGTTTTCTCTTGTAAGGTGTATCCAGTCCACGGATCATCCATTACTTGTGGGATACTAATACCAAAGCTATAGGACATGGATGAAGGGAGGGACAAGGCAGGTGCTTAAACGGAAGGCACCACTGCCTGCAAAACCTTTCTCCCAAAAATAGCCTCCGAAGAAGCAAAAGTATCAAATTTATAAAAAAAAATAGAATTTTGAAAAAGTATGAAGCGAAGACCAAGTCGCCGCCTTACAAATCTGTTCAACAGAAGCCTCCTTCTTAAAAGCCCATGTGGAAGCTACCGCTCTAGTAGAATGAGCTGTAATCCTTTCAGGAGGCTGCTGGCCAGCAGTCTCATAAGCTAAGCGTATTATACTCCTTAGCCAAAAAGAAAGAGAAGTTGCCGAAGCCTTTTGGCCTCTCCTCTGTCCAGAGTAGACAACAAACAATGCAGATGTTTGACGAAAATCCTTAGTAGCTTGTAAATAAAACTTTAAAGCACGAACCACGTCAAGATTGTGTAAAAGACGTTCCTTCTTTGAAGAAGGATTAGGACACAGTGACGGTACAACAATCTCCTGATTGATATTTTTATTAGACACCACCTTAGGAAGAAAACCAGGTTTGGTACGTAACACTACCTAATCGGAATGAAAAATGAGATGAGGAGAATCACATTGTAAAGCAGATAACTCCGAAACTCTTCGAGCCGAGGAGATAGCTACTAAAAACAAAACTTTCCAAGATAAGAGCTTAATATCTATGGAATGCAAAGGTTCAAACGGAACCCCTTGAAGAACTAAATTTAAACTCCAAGGCGGAGCAACAGGTTTAAACATAGGCTTAATTCTGACAAAACGCCTGCACATCTGGAACCTCAGCCAGACGTTTGTGCAAAAGAATAGACAGAGCAGAAATCTGTCCCTTTAAGGAACTTGCTGACAAACCCTTCTCCAATCCATCTTGGAGAAAAGATAATATTCTAGGAATCCTGACCTTACTCCATGAGTAACCCTTGGATTCACACCAATGAAGATATTTACACCATATCTTATGATAGATTTTCCTGGTGACAGGCTTTCGCGCCTGTATTAAGGTATCAATGACCGACTCGGAGAAACCACGCTTTGATAAAATCAAGCGTTCAATCTCCAAGCAGTCAGTCACAGAGAAATTAGATTTGGATGGTTGAAAGGACCCTGAAGTAGAAGGTCCTGCCTCAGAGGCAGAGTCCATGGTGGAAAGGATGACATGTCCACCAGATCTGCATACCAAGTCCTGCGTGGCCACGCGGGTGCTATCAAAATCACAGATGCTCTCTCCTGCTTGACCTTGGCAATCAGACGAGGGAGCAGAGGAAACGGTGGAAACACATAAGCCAGGTTGAAGGACCAAGGCGCTGCTAGAGCATCTATCAGCGCTGCCTTGGGATCCCTGGACCTGGATCCGTAACAAGGAAGCTTGGCGTTCTGGCGAGACGCCATGAGATCCAGTTCTGGTTTGCCCCAACGTTGAATCAACTGTACAAACACCTCCGGATGGAGCTTCCACTCCCCCGGATGAAAAGTCTGTCGACTTAGAAAATCCGCCTCCCAGTTCTCTACTCCTGGGATATGGATAGCTGATAGGTGGCAAGAGTGAATCTCTGCCCAACGAATTATCTTTGAAACCTCCAACATCGCTAGGGAACTCCTTGTTCCCCCTTGATGGTTGATGTAAGCTACAGTCGTGATGTTGTCCGACTGAAATCTGATGAACCTCACTGCCGCTAGCTGAGGCCAAGCCTGAAGAGCATTGAATATCGCTCTTAGTTCCAGAATGTTTATCGGAAGGAGAGCGTCCTCCTGAGTCCATGACCCCTGAGCCTTCAGAGAGTTCCAGACTGCCCCCCAGCCCAGAAGGCTGGCATCTGTTGTTACTATTGTCCAATCTGGCCTGCGGAAGGTCATACCTTTGGACAGATGGACTCGAGATAGCCACCAGAGAAGAGAATGCCTGGTTTCTTGATCCAGATTTAGTAGAGGGGACAAATCTGTGTAATCCCCATTCCACTGACTGAGCATGCAGAGTTGCAGCGGTCTGAGATGTAGGCGGGCAAACGGCACTATGTCCATTGCCGCTACCATTAACCCGATTACTTCCATACACTGAGCCACCGAAGGGCGAGAAGTAGAATAAAGAACACGGCAGGAATTTAGAAGTTTTGACAACCTGGCCTCTGTCAGGTAAATCCTCATTTCTACAGAATCTATCAGAGTTCCCAGGAAGGAAACTCTTGTGAGGGGATAGAGAACTCTTCTTTTTGTTCACTTTCCACCCATGAGACCTCAGGAATGCCAGAACAATGTCCGTATGGGACTTGGCAATTTGGAAATTCGACGCCTGTATCAGAATGTCGTGTAAGTAAGGGGCTACTGCTATGCCCCGTGGCCTTAGGACTGCCAGAAGTGACCCCAGAACCTTCGTAAAGATTCTTGGTGCCGTAGCTAACCCAAAGGGAAGAGCCACAAACTGGTAATGCCTGTCTAGGAAGGTAAACCTGAGAAACCGATGATGATCTTTGTGTATCGGAATGTGAAGATAAGCATCCTTTAAGTCCACGGTAGTCATGTATTGACCCTCCTGGATCATAGGTAGGATGGTTCGAATAGTCTCCATCTTGAAAGATGGGACCCTGAGAAATTTGTTTAGGATCTTGAGATCTAAGATTGGCCTGAAGGTTCCCTCTTTCTTGGGAACCACAAATAGATTTGAATAGAATCCTTGCCCCTGTTCCTCCTTGGAACTGGGTGGATCACTCCCATAACTAGGAGGTCTTGAACACAATGTAAAAATGCCTCTCTCTTTATCTGGTCTGCAGATAATTGTGAAAGGTGAAATCTTCCTTTTGGGGAAGAAGCTTTGAAGTCCAGAAGATATCCCTGGGACACAATTTCCAACGCCCAGGGATCCTGGACGTCTCTTGCCCAAGCCTGGGCGAAGAGAGAAAGTCTGCCCCCTACTAGATCCGTTACCGGATCGGGGGCCAATCTTTCATGCTATCTTAGAGGCAGCAGCAGGCTTCTTGGCCTGTTTACCTTTGTTCCAAGCCTGGTTAGGTCTCCAGACCGGCTTGGACTGGGCAAAATTTCCCTCTTGTTTTGTATTAGAGGAAGATGATGCCGCGCTCGTCTTAAAGTTTCAAAAGGCACGAAAATTAGTTTGTTTGGTCCTTAATTTGTTAGACCTATCCTGAGGAAGGGCATGACCTTTTCCTCCAGTAATATCAGAAATGATCTCCTTCAGTCCAGGCCCGAATAGGGTCTGCTCCTTGAAGGGAATATTGAGAAGCTTAGACTTTGAAGTAACGTCAGCTGACCAGGATTTAAGCCATAGCGCCCTACGCGCCTGAATAGCAAAACCTGAGTTCTTAGCCGTTAGTTTAGTTAAATGAACAACGGCGTCAGAAACAAATGAATTAGCTAGCTTAAGCGCTTTAAGCTTGTCAAGTATATCATCCAATGGAGTTTCTACCTGTAAGGCCTCTTCCAGAGACTCAAACCAGAAGGCCGCAGCAGCAGTGACTGGGGCAATGCATGCAAGAGGTTGGAGAATAAAACCTTGTTGAATAAACATTTTCTTAAGGTAACCCTCTAACTTTTTATCCATTGGATCTAGGAAAGCACAACTGTCCTCGACGGGGATAGTTGTACGCTTAGCTAGGGTAGAAACTGCTCCCTCCACCTTAGGGACCGTTTGTGCCTCAGCTTCTGCATATTGTGAGGGGATATCAGACATAGCTACTAAAGCGTCAGAGTGCTCTGTATTTTTTCTAGCCCCAGAGCTGTCTCGCTTTCCTTGTAACCCTGGTAGTTTGGACAATACCGCTGTAAGGGTATGATCCATAACTGCCGCCATGTCTTGTAAAGTAAACGCCATGGGCGCGCTAGATGTACTTGGCGCCTCTTGAGCGGGAGTCAAAGGTTCTGACACGTGGGGCGAGTTAGTCGGCATAACCTCCCCCTTGTCAGTTTCCTCTGGTGATAAATCTTTTAAAGACAGAATATGATCTTTATAACTTAAAGTGAAATCAGTACATTTGGTACACATTCTAAGAGGGGGTTCCACAATGGCTTCTAAACATAATGAACAAGGAGTTTCCTCTATGTCAGACATGTTTAAACAGACTAGCAATGAGACCAGCAAGCTTGGAAAACACTTTGATAAATGTAAACAAGCAAAAAATAAAAACGGTACTGTGCCTTTAAGAGAAACAAATTTTGTCAGAAATTGAAAAACAGTGATAAAAAGCAGTAAATCTTACGAAATTTTTAGTGTGTGTATAATAGACTAACAGAGCATTGCACCCACTTGCAAATGGATGATTAACCCCTTAGTTTCAAAACCGGATAAAAAAAAACGATAAACGTTTTTCAACAGTCACAACAAACTGCCACAGCTCTGCTGAAAGGCACAAAAACCCTTTAGAGAGGTCCTAAGTGTTCAGGGGACTCCTTCAGGGAAACTGGATGTCTCAAGCTGCAAAATATAATGCGCATTTAGGCGCGAAAATAGGCCCCCCTCCCAACCTGTATTCACAGTGACAAAAAGTATCAATCCTAGGATTGATGGAATGTACACCTGTGTAGCACTCTTTCCCTATTTAACAATGGCAAGAGTTGGACAAGGTATAGTGGTCTAGAATAGGAGGAGTAAGTGGGGATGAATTAAAATATAACCTTTATTGGTAAATTTAAAAAAAGCAACAAAAAACACAGTCTACATACATACTATGCTAAAAAATAGAATGCATAATATTTATTGTGGAATTGTACAGCAAATATTATGCAATAAATACTGGGCTCTTGCTGTAACTGTCAGTTCAGTTCCACTTATCAAGTTAGCTTGGCTTAGCTTGTACCGAAAAATAACAAGTTGATAGGTGTTACCACCCTAATTTTTAAGCGTTTTGGCAAGCTGAGTGCTGATCTAAAGCTGACAGCTTGCCAAAACGCTTAAAAATTAGGGTGGTAACACCTATCAACTTGTTATTTTTCGGTACAAGCTAAGCCAAGCTAACTTGATAAGTGGAACTGAACTGACAGTTACAGCAAGAGCCCAGTATTTATTGCATAATATTTGCTGTACAATTCCACAATAAATATTATGCATTCTATTTTTTAGCATAAGCAGAGCTATGATAACCTTACAAAATAGAACCGGCATATATATTAGAAGCCCAGTGTTGATCCAAACGTACGGTTAAGAAATTTGAAGTATCAAAATATATATACAATACCGCAAATTGTGAGTTTGAGATCAGCACTTGGACTTTCAAATATCTAACATTTAGCCCGGTAACATATACCAACTAGCCTATCTTTAATATAAGCTAAGCCTAGCTAAATTCACGAATAGCAGCTACTCTGCAGCAGCTCCGTATCAAATTCATATAATTGTTATGACTCTGAAAATGAAATAAACAAAATATAATCTCAGTAAAAATATTGAGGTGAATAAAGATGATAATAGAATTACAAGTCACTTAGGTGAAATATTACAATAAAAACCAAAAATAATAAAGTCATTCAAGAAAGTTATTACATCTAACATCAAAGGTTAGCAAAACAAGTGCATAATTGATAGAAACTCCTGCTCATGCAGCCAACACAAATACTGTGCTAACTATAGCAGAAACTAGACAAAAAGTGTAACAAATAACTATTTTATACAGTTAACTATCAATCAGATACTGTACACATTTAATATACAAATAAACTTTCAAACAATGGGGTACAATTGAAACTTTCTACAAGCACTTTGTTACAACATTAATTACACGAATCACGTGTTAGAAACAATATTATACCTATCAAAATAAGTGCAATAGCAAAATCAAGTTAACCAAAGGCTATCCTTTTATAACTGAGCATCAATATCAGACTCACAACAGAGCAAATATCGAAGCATAATAGCTTCACCGATACCACTGCAGTGTTATCCAATATCTAACAGCATATAAGTACTAAGAATACCACAACGTGAAATTGGACTATTGATCCAAGTTTTTCTCTATATATACATCACAACCACCCAAATTTTCTGTGAAAACAGATATAATTTAATCAGACCCAATCCTGCAATTTTTAACCTAGTATGTATGTAGACTGTGTTTTTTGTTGCTTTTTTTTAAATTTACCAATAAAGGTTATATTTTAATTCATCCCCACTTACTCCTCCTATTCTAGACCACTATACCTTGTCCAACTCTTGCCATTGTTAAATAGGGAAAGAGTGCTACACAGGTGTACATTCCATCAATCCTAGGATTGATACTTTTTGTCTCAAATAACCAGTACACAGCACCTCAGCCACTCTATAAGATAAAAACCTGGATCATAGATAGATTTATACAAAGTACATTTACCAGTCCAGAGAACAATAGGCTACCCTATTTTGTAAATTTGTGCAGTGCCATTAGTATTTTGGTTTTCTGTATTCACAGTGAGAGGGCCTAACAAAACTATCCCTAGGCAAAATCTAGCCAGCCATGTGGAAAAAAACTGGGCCCCAATAAAGTTATATCACCAATATATATATATAAAAAAAACGTTTAAACACTTCCAGCAAACGTTTTATTTTTCAGTAATGTGAGAAAGTAATAAGAATATTACCTTTTACGGCAAGCATGATACTAGTCGTTATTAAATCACTGTAATCAGGCTTACCTTAAATAAATCCGGTATTGACAGCATTTTCTAGCATATTCATTTCTCTAGAAAAATTTAAACTGCACATACCTCATAGCAGGAGACCCTGCACGCCATTCCCCCAGCTGAAGTTACCTCTCTCTTCAGTTATGTGTGAGAACAGCAATGGATCTTAGTTACAACCTGCTAAGATCATCAAAGACCACAGGCAGACTCTTCTTCTACTTTCTGCCTGAGGCTAAAATAGTACAACTCCGGTACCATTTGAAAATAAACTTTTGATTGAAGATAAACTAAATAAAAACACCACATCTCTCTAGCTACTTCCTTTCTTGTCGAGAGCTGCAAGAGAATGACTGGTAGTGGCAGTTAGAGGAGGAGCTATATAGACAGCTCTGCTGTGGGTGATCCTCTTGCAGTTTCCTGTTGGGAAGGAGAATATCCCACAAGTAATGGATGAATCGTGGACTGGATACACCTTACAAGAGAAAATATGTATAATATACTATACTATTATCAAGAATAATCATATTACCTTAACTAAATGGAATTATTTTTAAGGTGAATCAAATACACCATCTCCAACTCTAGAAATAGTAATTATACTGTACATTTAGAGGCACAAAAGGTGGAAATTCTAATAGTTATTAAACTCCAAAAACTCTGCCCCATAACATAGCACATGAGGAAATACAGATCATGTGGAAGCATATACATATATATTACTACCAATATTGTTAGGGATTTTTATAGTCTGGGTTCCTACATAATTAATATGTTAGGTGTCAGAGAAGGATGATTCTGTGACCCTACACATGTCGTCCTAAGTTAATGGTCATGAATATAATGTGCCCAAATGCTAGTCCAATACCTAGGTATCTGTATAATGAAATAACTGAAACCTAGACAAGGAATAAACTATAGAGTTATTCCCAAAAATTCATTAGGTCATACCTTGAGTTTAATCCCTGAGGTGTTCTGGTCCTCAGATGAAAGATCCAGAACACCTCACGTTTGGCCAGCACTGTATCAATGTCACCCCCCTCTTGGGAAGTACAGCTTTCTCTATGGCCATCCATCTCAAGGTATCCAATTTGCTAGAGTGATGGATAGCAAAGTGCTGTACCAATGGTGTAGTTAATTTGCCCTGTTCAATTGTCGAGAAATGTTCTCTCATCCGTGTGTTGATATCTCTGGAGGTGAGTCCAACATATTGCATGTTGCATTTTACACATGTAATCAGGTATATAACATGCGTGTGAGTACAGTTGAGGCATGTTTTTAAATCATACCTCTTACCTGTTATGGCTGATTCAAAAGAATTAGCCACTTGGACATACTTGCATGGTTTGCACTTGCGGTGTCCACAACGAAACATGCCCACATGTGATAGCCATGAGCTTACAGATCTATTGGCTAGTTTCAATTGGGTGGGAGACAGAATGGCACCAAGGGTCCGACACTTCTTATAAGAACAACGTAAACCCTTTTCTACTGTGTCTTTAAGTTGGTCATCCACTGCCAGTAGAGAGAAATGTTTCTTTACAATACTGCAAATTTTGGTGTATTGGGCACTATAAGTAGTCACAAAATGTATACCCTTGAAAGCCTGTTCCTTGTTAGAGTGCACTCGATCTTCCAAAAGCCTCTAGTTATACTGTGTACCTTGGTTCTAGCTTCTTTTATGCGATTTCTGTTGTACCTACGTTCGGTAAGCCGATTTTCAAGATTTCTGGTTTCACTCAGATAGTCGCACTCCCTGCTGCAGTTTCTCTTTAATCGTGAGAATTGGCCTTTGGCCACAACATAAGAAATGTTCTTTGGATGGCAGCTATCAGCGTGTTCCCCCGAAATGGGCTTACGATACACCTTGGTATGTATATTGCCATCTCTGTCCCCCACCAATGTCAGATCCAGAAAATTAATGGATTCCACATTATACTCATAAGTGAATCTCAGATTTAAGTCCTTCGCATTGAGCCATCCCACAAAATCCCCCACACTATCTGGTGGGCCTGACCAGATGAACAACAAATCATCTATAAAACGTTTGAAAAAAACGTATATAGGGTGTGAAGGGATTGGTATCTCCAAAGATGCGGCAGTCCTCCCACCACCCAAGATAGAGATTGGCGTAGGAGGGGGCAAACTTTGCCCCCATAGCAGTGCCACATCTCTGGAGATAATACTTGCCCTCAAAAAAAAAAAAATGTTGTGGGTCAGTAGAAATTCAAGAATGCAAATGACAAATGCCTGAAAATCAGCAGTATAATCTGTATAGTTTACCAGAAAATGCTTTATGGCTCCTATCCCCTTAGAGTGCGTAAGTAAATATAGCCATAGCCTGGGTATCGGCCGATTAATTCTATATGGCGATTGCGGCCTTCCCTGCTGTTTTCACAGCCCCACTGTAGGTCCTGCAGTGCACGGTTTACTGACCCCTCATGCTCAATTTATGATCTATGTGGGTGGCGGGGACTCCAGTCGTAGGGTCTGTCCTCAGTCGGGAACCTTTGCGCTTACAGGGGTACGGAGTGTCTATGGCAGCCATGATGAATACAGCCGGGGCCTGATATGCCAAGTGTGTTTAAGCCTTGTCAGTTCAGTCTATGCTTCCGTAGCACTTCCGGGTAACTTACATTCCGCTTCTCCGCAGCTGTCCCACGACTGCCTCTACAGAAGGTCCAAGAGATTCTGCCTCCATTGCGCTCGTCTCACAAGCTATGCTTGTCCTGCGACCTTGCCGACTTAGTGTCCAGTGGTTAGGGCAGATGGAATGCCATACACATAGGATTTCGACTGGCGAGAGCTATTTATGCCATATCTTATGGTAAATGTTTCAAGTAACAGGCAACAAGGCAGAAACATGGTCTCAATAACCGACTCAGAAAACCCACGCTTAAACCGAACTAAGCATCCAATCTTCAAGCAGTCAGCTTCCGAGAAATGATATTTGGGTAAAAGGAAAAGACCCTGATTAGAAGGTCCTTCCTTAGACGCAATCTCCAATGTGGGAGAGACGATATCGCCACTAAGTCTGCATGCCCAATCCTGCGTGGCCACACAGGAGCTGTCAGAATTACCGATGCTCTCTCCTGTTTGACACGAGCAATGATGACTCATGGAAGAAAGCAAATGAGGCAATAGGGATGCCAGAGTGAAATCACAGGAAAAGCCACCAGAACAATCTGCGGATCACTAGACCTTGACCCGTATCTTGGAAGTTTGGCGTTCTGCCGAAACACCCGCAGGAGCCATCTACGGAACCCCCCCCATTTGAGGGTTTACCCAGAACACACCTCCAGATGGAGAGTCCCACTCCCCGGATGAAACATCTGTCTGTTCAGAAATCTGATTCCCAGTTGTCCACCACTGGAAAGTGGATGACAAACTGCAATTGTGAGCTTCCGCCCACAGACAATCCAAGTCACCTCCTATGACTAAGGAACTCAGACTTCCTCTGGATTAAATAATGTCCATGCACTGCATAGGCTAACTGGATTCTGGAGTGGTGGGATCCAAACCCACGCCTCCAAGGAGACTGCCTTAGACAGCACGCACGGCCACTGAAGTGATCTTGTCCGACTGAAACCAAGCTAAGGACGATTGAGGCCAAGACCTCAGAACATCGCGAATCTTTCAACTCCAAGATGTTAAAGAGGAAAGCAGACACTATGATGCCTTAAATAAGTCCCAGACTGCCAGCAGGTTGGCGTCAGTAGCCACATCACCCAGGAATGTCTCTTGAAGCACGCACCCTGAGACAGATACTCCTGAAAAACCACTATGGGAGAAAGTCTCTTGATTGATCGAGCCATCTCCTGAGACAGATCTGAATTATCTCCATTGTATGGAAAACAAAAAGGAATGATGTCCATGGAAGCCATCAGATCAATTCCCTCCATACATAGTCACTGAAAAGTGAAGGGGAAAATAAACTGCAGCTAGATTCAAAACCTCAACCCTCTGGTTGCAAGATGGTTAAGCCATCAACCGGACCATTAGAACTTGCTGTTGGCCAGACAGTAGACAGCGCAGAGAGGAATAGGAATAATTCCTTGATGAACTAACCTCCAATAATAGATTCTCTATCTAGAAGATTCTAAAGTCCTCAAAAAAAAATAAAAAATATATATATATATATATATATATATATATATATCACCCTTGTGGATGGAACAAGGGAACTCTGCTCCAGAATTATTTCCCATCCATTGGGAAAGTAGATTGGACAAGAACTCCCGAAATAGTTTGCTCGAAGGACGACACCTGAACCATATATTGTCCAGAAAGCACCCTTGCAATACCCCAAGACCTAAAAGTCCTTCTAAGAAGATGAAACAGACTTGAGACGATCCCGATCATGGGAACAATACACATCCTTCAGGTCTGTTATGACCAGGCCCACTTGCAGTAAATGAGAATGGATACTACTTTGAAGGGCAGAACCTGAGTAACTTGAGGTAAATACCTAGATCCCGTACCCAGACTGGGACTATCACTCCCAGAAAAGGTCCTATACCCAGTTCAAAGAATGCTTCTCATCATACCTGTATTTCAGATACTCCAGGAGAAATCTACCCCTGGGAGAAATCTTAGACTGTTTGGTTGGCTTTCCAAAGACATGACTGACCCTGCAGAAATAAAATGAAAACTTTCCTTTAGTCTACTCTTGACGGGTGGTATTTCCCCCATAAAGTCAGAGGATAATTCTGCTAGACCAAGACCCAACAAGGTCTCATCCTTTAAAAGAAACGCCAGAAGCTTGAATTAGGAGAAAACATAAAATAACTTACAACTGCAGAACTAGAAAGCCTAGGCTGTACCACTAAGCCGCAGGTAAGCTTCTCAGCTGATTGCCAAGATTTCAGCCACAAGCCCAACTGGCTAGCACAGCAAGTCTAAGACAAGGCATTGCTCCACATTAAGCCTCCAGCTTCTTATCCATGGATCCATAAAGGAGCAGCTACCCTCCATAGGGATCGAAGTAAATAGCCATAGTAGAAAAGCTCCCTTCTACTTAAAGGGACATTAAACTCAAAAAGTAATTTAGATAGAAATTGTTAACTTTTTAAAAATCATATTCTCTATTATAGAATGTTCTTCATTCTCAGCAAGGCCCACCTTACAAGTTCCTAACTGCTTTAAAGCCACCACTGCCCTACTGAAGAGACTAACGTGGAGTACAGATCTACCCAATATTGAGAGGAAAGGTCAGAGAAAACCTACTCTGGCTTTCAAAATATTTAAATCTTTATTGAAGTATAATCTTCAGACACCAAAACTTCACCTCCTCCTTGCACCGAAGGCAAAGAGAATGACTGGGGATTGTGGGAAGGGAAGTGACATAACCGCTTTGCTGGTGGTGCTCTTTGCCTCATCCTGCTGGCCAGGAGTGATATTCCAAACAGTAATAGACAATTCCGTGGACTCAACATCTCTTAGAAAAGAAAAAAAAAATCATATTTGAACAAATGAAACCTTGATCAGTGTAGTAATCTATTCATATTAAATAATACAGTTAAAAGCTTTTTATAGCAACCCTTCCATAATGTAGAGTTGTGACAAGTTATTTTAAAGTAAGTGTCCGTTTTATTAGGAAGTTAGAGGGAAGTTCACTGTAAAATAGTTTGTCCCTGGATGTGTACCCCAGGACTTGTTATACCAGCTGCAGTGAATAAAAATGCATGAGAAATTGTTACTTTACACAATTTGGAAAATAGCTAGCTGGATTTGCTCTTTGTAACCACAGCCCATCAAAATAGGCTATTTGCCGACAGATCAGATCTCATTACTCAAATGCTTCCCTTTCTTTTTTTTAATTTTTTATTTTTGAAATTTCACAGCAAGTATAATTAAGGTATATACAAAAAGAAAAAAGTCAGAAACAATATTAGGACATCTCACAAGGTATCAAGGACCACCAGTAAAGTAGACATAGTGCATAATAAGAATACAAAAACATTAAATCATACCTTTCTTCAATTAAAACTAGAACAAAATACCATTTCTTTAGGTATATAAAGACTTAGTGGCCCCAACACTTGCATTTTGTACATACATTTATGGTATCCTTATAACTGAAACTAACGCTGTTGCATAATTTTATCATCAAACGACCTTACTTACATAAATAATAAAAAAAAAGAGGAACAAAATAATTAAAAAAAAAAGGGGGGGGGAGACCCACCCTGTCTCCAGCCCTCTTCCCCCTCCACCAATACCTATATCCTAACCTTCTCTATAAAGCGAAACCCACTCTGCTGGGAAAAAATGATGCAGGACAAGATCCATAAAGGCATTAGTGTTCAAGAAGGGGGACAAAATCTGTTTTTTTAAGTTAATCGGGTAGGATTTAATTATTGGGAGCCATGCGTATAAAAATGACTTTATTTTCCTGTCGGAGACTGTGTTTAACTGGAATGACTCAAATATGATCTGGGACTGAATTTCCTTTAACAAACTTGAAAATTTTGGTACAGAATGAGCTTTCCAGTATTTAAAGATTAAATGTCTAACTAATAAAATAATCGTATTGACCATAGTTTGATATAAACCAAGACTCTCATCCTGACTATATAAAAAGAAAATATTTTCTAATGTAAATTGAATTTGCATGTTATAAAGGCTGGACACCCAGTACGCTATTTTTTGCCACATTTGAGAAATTTTTGGACAATACCATACCATGTGACAGAAATCAGCCCCAAAAAGACTACACCGTGGACAGTTTGAAGCTGTAGAGGGGAACATTTTATTCAATCTATACGGAGAAATATAAAAACTATTAAATATTTTCATATGAGACTCTTTCCAGGCAGTGGGGACATGACATTGATTAAGTACTGAAAAACTGGAAATAATTTTATTTTCATCCATTTCTGGAAAAATATAGATCCATTTATTAATAATGTTCCCCATAGCCAGTGCACCTTGTTTGGACATCATAATATCATATATTAACCCCTTAATGACCGGACCATTTTTCAATTTTCTTACCCTTAATGACAATGGCTATTTTTACATTTCTGCAGTGTTTGCGTTTAGCTGTAATTTTCCTCTTACTCATTTACTGTACCCACACATATTATATACCGTTTTTCTCGCCATTAAATGGACTTTCTAAAGATACCATTATTTTCATCATATCTTATAATTTACTAAAAAAAAATGATAAAATATGAGGAAAAAATGGAAAAAAACACACTTTTTCTAACTTTGACCCCCAAAATCTGTTACACATCTACAATCACCAAAAAACACTGATGCTAAATAGTTTATAAATTTTGTCCTGAGTTTAGAAATACCCAATGTTTGCACGTTCTTTGCTTTTTTTTGCAATTTATGGGGCAATAAATACAAGTAGCACTTTACTATTTCCAAACCACTTTTTTTCAAAATTAGCGCTAGTTACTTTGGAACCCTGATATCTGTCAGGAATACCTGAATATCCCTTGACATGTATATATTTTGTTTTAGAAGACATCCCAAAGTATTGATCTAGGCCCATTTTGGTATATTTCATGCCACCATTTCACCACCAAATGCGATTAAAAAAAAAAAAAAGTTCACTTTTTCACAAATTTTGTCACAAACTTTAGGTTTCCCACTGAAATTATTTATAAACAGCTTCTGCAATTATGGCACAAATGGTTGTAAATTCTTCTCTGGGATCCCCTTTTTCAGAAATAACAGACTTATATGGCTTTGTGGTTGCGTTTTGGTAATTAGAAGGCCGCTAAATGCCGCTGCGCACCACACGTGTTTTATGTCCAGGAGTGAAGGGGTTAATTAGGGAGCTTGTAGTGTTAATTTTAGCTTTAGTGTAGTGTAGTAGACAACCCCAAGTATTGATCTAGGCCCATTTTGGTATATTTTATGCCACCATTTCACCGCCAAATGCGAGCAAATAAAATAAAAAAATAAAAACTTTACATTTTTCACAATTTTAGGTTTCTCACTGAAATTATTTACAAACAGCTTGTGTTATTATGGCAGAAATTGTTGTAAAAGCTTCTCTGGGATCCCCTTTGTTCAGAAATAGCAGACTTATATGGCTTTGGCGTTGCTTTTTGGTAATTAGAAGGCCGCTAAATGCTGCTGCGCACCACACGTGAATTATGCCCAGCAGTGAAGGGGTTAAATTAGGTAGCTTGTAAGGAGCTTGCAGGGTTAATTTTAGAGATCAGCCTCCCACCTGACATATCCCACCCCCTGATCCCTCCCAAACAGCTCTCTTCCCTCCCCCACCCCACAATTGTTCCCGCCATCTTAAGTACTGGCAGAAAGTCTGCCAGTACTAAATAAAAGAGTTTTTTTTTTTTTTAAATAAAAATAATAAAATATTTTAGTTGTGATGAACCCCTTCCTTAGCACCAACCTCCCTGATCCCCCCCTCCAGCTCTCTAACCCTCTCCCCTACCTAATTACCGCCATCTTGGGTACTGGCAGCTGTCTGCCAGTACCCAGTTTGGCCCCACAAACCAAAGTATTTTAATTTTATTTTTAATTATTTCTGTAGTGTAGCAGCCCCCCCACAATACCCCCACCCCCTCCCCCTCCCAGATCCTTTTATATGGAAAAAAAAAAAATTTAACTTTTTTTCCCCCTTCCTAACTTCATTGGTGTCAGTGTGGCTAATGCGTGCACACGCTCCCTCCTCCCACCCGGTCAAACGGCACCATCGCTACCAGTGCAGAGAGGGCCACAGAGTGGCTCTCTCTGCATCGGAAGCTTGTAAAGGGGTATTGCAGGATGCCTCCATATCGAGGCATCACTGCAATACCCTCAGAGCTGCTGGAAGTGGTTGTGATCACTTCCAGCACTCTGTTAGACAACTGACGTACCAGGTACGTCTATTGTCATTAACTGCTTGTTAATGCATGACGTACCTGGTACGTCAGTTGTCATTAAGGGGTTAAAGAAATAGAGGCATCCCCCACTTTAAATTTAGAACAGCATACATCAATCTCAGACCACGCGGGAGAGATAGGAAAAGTAAAATCGGCCGCATCTATATAGTGACGTATTTGCAGATATGCAAAAAAGGTCTTATTAGAAATACCAAATTGAGAAATTAGTTCTTGAAAAGAAGCCACTTGTCCATTATCTGTCATAATCTGAGCTAAGAAGCAGAGCTTTTTGTCTTTCCACGATTGAAAGGCCTTATTATACAATCCTGGCAAAAATTGAGGATTTCCACAAATAGGCAAAAATTTTGAAAAATTTTAATCTATCCCAAGCAGGGTACAACATTTCCTCCACGCCACTACTATATTTTTAATAGTGGTAAGACTATTAATGTTAGACGGCAGTGTTTTAAGCGGACAATGCAATATAGCCTTTAACATAAAAGATTTGCAATAAAAACTTTCAAGATCAAAAGAAGAGACTATATTAGATTCAGAAATCCAGTCAAGTTCTATCTTAATCATAGCTGCCCAATTATAAAGTTTAATATTGGGTAAAGAAAAACCTGCCAACTCCTTTTTTAACATCAACTTATCAAGAGATATACATGCTTTTTTATTACCCCAGATAAATCTGGAAATACATGTACATATCTTCTTTATATCATTTGAAGGTATAAAAATTGGTAAATTTTGCAGAGGGTAAAGCAATCCAGGGAAGATGATAGCTTTAAATAGGTTAACCCGAGCTTTCAATGAAAGTGGGAAAGACGTCCAATTTTCTAAATCGGCCTGCATTTTCTCCAGTATGGGGGTAAAATTCGCACTGTACCATTTTTTTGGGTTAGTGTGAAAAAAAATACCCAAATATTTAATACAATCCACTGTCCTAAATGGGGTTTCTTGAATACTACCCACTGACTTTTTAACCCATAAAAGCTCGCTCTTTTGCGGATTAACCCTATACCCGGAGAAGGCACCAAACTGTTTCAAGTATCTCATAGCTAGTGGAATAGACTGTCTAGTATCCTCAAAAAACAGTAGAAGGTCATCAGCATAAAGTAATAATTTAAGGGTTTGTGTACCCAAGGAAATACCTTCCATCTTTTCCCTTAGTTTGATCGCTAGAGGTTCTAAAGCAATATTAAATAATGAGGATAACGGGCATCCTTGACGCGTACCTCTTTTCAAAATAATCTTTTCTGAAAGTGTATTATTAACCAGTAAAAAGGACATAGGAGATTTGTAGAGTTTCCTAATAAAAGAGACAAATTGTTCATGAAATCCAAATTTAACTAAAGTAAAAAGTAAATGCTTCCAGGATATAGAATCAAAAGCCTTTTCGGCATCAAGTGTTAAAATTGCTATATCTTTAGTATTGTCATTAACTTTATTCGCCCCATATAAGTTCCAATGGTAATCAAGAAATGTAGCTACACTGCGGATATGTCTAGTAGAGTTCCTAGCTAACATGAAACCTACCTGGTCTGTGTGGATAACTTTCTCCAGTACAATGGCCAACCTCTTAGCGATTATTGAAGATTTTATAATCTGTGTTTAACACAGAAATTGGTCTATAAGACGCAGGATCTTCTGGGTTTTTTCCTTTTTTTAATATTAAGGAGATATTGGCCGCAGAAAAATACAAAGAGATAGAGTCATTGGAACAAAAATAAGAATTAAACAATTTGCCCAAGGTCAGCTTCAACTCTGGGGCCAGGATCTTATAGAATTCTCCCAGCAAGCCATCTGGGCCGGCTGCTTTATTAGTTTTAAGCTGCTCTATGATTCCAAGAATTTCTTCGTCAGAAATAGGTGCAATTAGAAAGGCAGATTCCTCCTCCAGAATCTCTGGGGTTTGCAAATCCTGCCAGAAATTATCTTGACACTCTGCATCACTGGTTATATCAGTGTAGAGAGACTGATCGAAATCAAAAAACCCCTTACAAATCTCCTCTGTTTCAAAAACCTCTAGAATTCCCTACTTGCAGAGCAGCTATATAGTTCTTTTTCTTTCTACTTTTAGTGAGGCGAGCTAGGTGTTTAGCAGAACATCCCTGAAAACCCCTAAAATATAGGCTAATCTTTGATTCTTGTTCCAAAGATTTTTGTTTAAGAAAAATATCTAGAGCTTTTTTGGCTTCAGAATAGGCTTTCCAGTTTCTAGCTGATTGCTGATATACATACTTTCTATATGTATTTTTTACCTGGTTGGAGTATTGCGTCTCAGCTGCTCGCTGTTTTTTATTTAAATTGCACATATAGGCCTGTATTTGACCCCGTAGCACCGCCTTTGCAGTTTCCCAGAAAACTTCGATTTTATTGAAATAATTAATATTAAAACTACAGAAGTCCTTCCAACTCTGTTTTAGCCAGGTAGAAAATGTAATATTACTCACAAGATATCTGGAGAAGAAGAATCTAACACCCTTATTTTTTTTAATATTTGAGGATACAAAACTGAGTGATATAACCGCGTGGTCTGAAATCGCAATGTCGCTGATATCCACCCTTAATTTTTGTATGGATAAAGATTCAGAGATAAAAAATAAATCGATTCTAGAGAAAGATTTAAATGAGTTAGATTCACATGTGAATCTCTGAGCATCAGGATTCCTAAGTCTCCAAATATCACTTAATTTAAGATTATGACACATTTTTTTAAGGAGACGCGCCCCTCTATTATGAAATTTTACGTTTTTGCCTGAAAGTCTATCCATTATAGGACAGGGAGTTAAATTAAAATCTCCACCCATTATAATATTTTCATTAGTCAACGGGAACAGGATATGTTCTGTTTTTTTCCAGAATCTCTGAGATATTAAATTAGGGCCGTAAAGATTGCACAGAATAAATTTAACTTCATTAACGAAAATCTCCAAAATTATAAAACGTGCATCAGGGTCGGCTTGTACCTTGATAATAGAGTATTTTAAGTCTTTATTAAGTAGAATTGCTACTCCGCATTTCCTATTTAAGGAGGGGGCCCCAATAACTTGTCCTACCCATTTACACTTAAGTTTTGCAGTTTCTACCTCGTTTAAATGCGTCTCCTGCAAGAACGCAATATCTGGTTTATCCTTTACTAGGTGTTTCAGTATAAGTTTTCGTTTAGCTGGGGAAAAAATTCCTCCAACATTCCATGACACAACCTTTAAATCAGTCATCCTGAAATTCTGTTCCGGTTATACTAAAAGGCAGTAGAGGGGGAAAAGGGGAGAGAGGCGTGGAAAGAAAGAAAAAAAAAAAAAAAAAAAAAATGGAGAAAACCCATCACCCATACATACCAAAAAATAAAAATTAATTACAAAGCAGACAATATACATCCTTATAAACATAAAAAGATATAGTAACCTTCAACCCGCCTCTGTGGCGGTACCCCCTAGAGGGTTACATTAGTATCAATGAACTCTTTTACTTCTTTAGGGTTAGCAAGTAAATATCTCTTTCCCTTTTCTTCTAAGACAATTTTTGCGGGGTAAATCAACCTTGCTTTCAAATTCTGCTTTATCAGCTGAGTACAAAGGGGGGCCATCAGTTTCCTTTTGGCAGACGTTTCAGACGAAAAGTCTTGAAACAATAATATTTTGTGGTTTCCCAACATAAGAGAACCATTTTACTTAAATAACCTTAATAGTTCAATTTTATCCTGGAATTTTAAATATTTCACTAGGCAAGCCCTATTTCTAGTTACACCATCTAGAGCGTTTCTGTTGGTCCCTAACCTATGAGCTCGTTCCACTTCTAGAGGTAACTGTGAGGCCGGGACCCCTAAGGTTTGGGGGAGCAAAACTGACGTGAATTTAATTAAGTCCTCATATTCTGAGGTTTCTGGGAGGCCTATTATTCTTATATTATTCCTTCTGGAATGATCTTCTAATTCTTCCAGGCGGGATTGGAGATTATTAATTTTTGTTTCTTGCTTCTGCGAGATAGTTTCTTGAGAATTAACCAGGTCCTCTAAGTCGGAAATTGCCTTACTTCTTCTGTAAGGGTTATCACGTCAGAGGAGATACTGGTTAATTCTCTTTTAATAAGCTCAAACTGGGGTATAAACAACTCGGCTATCTGTGAAAATAAGACCTGAGAATCCATTCTTACAGCTGAGTGGTCTATACTTGTATCATTAACCTTATTTTTTTCTTTGACCTTGGCAGGCATTATGGGCGAAATAGTATCCGCCTGTGTGAGAAATCTATCCATAAAATGGTGTGGGAGTTAGAAAAAAGTGGAAACCAATCCACGTGCGAAAATTTTTTTTTCTCTTCTTAGAGTGATTAAACAAAATAATAAGAGTCAAAAAAGTGAAGTGTGATAATAGTGAATGTGAGGAAAAAAAGAGCCTGGCAGGTCAAATAAACTTCTGTAATGCGATTTCAGATCGCTATATGATAGGTAAACACCTTAGTTTAAACCAGGAGAATTATATGACAAAAAGATTCATGAAATATACTGTCTAAACCATCAAATATACAGTTTTTGCAACTGTCGCCTAGCCAACAATCTTTTGCTTTTTCCTCTTTTCCTCCTTTCTTAAAAAAAAAAAAAAAATGCAAAATAACCTATAATATATAAAGTCAGATACAAGCTTATAAGACAAAATATATTATTTTGTCTTTTCTTTTGGCTGCTGCAGCTAGGAAAACAAGTCCCCTTTATTTTTGTTCACTTCCCATACACTTTCCTTCTTTTCATGCGAAAGAGATACAGGTTTCGGCTGTGGATCCATAAGGGACCAAGATAGAGTTTTCACTGCTGCTTTAATAAAGTCATAGGGCTAGCTCTTCATTTGTGATAAGATTAATATAGAGTCCCCAATTGAAATTTTTGCAGGTTTTAACTCTTTATCTGCAGCTGCTGTATTGAGGTCCTGCACAAAAAGTCACACAGAGGAAGAAATACAGGATCCTAATATGATATTTATACTAAATTTATCCTTTATCCACCAGGATATACCGAGTCCTAAAAATGCTTCACATACAGCTGTATCTTCTGGATTATGGTGGCAGGAAGATTAAGAAACAAATAGCTGGATCCTTGCACGGTACTCCTTCAGCAGTTAAACTTTTAGGCTGCTCTTTTAGACAACATGCATAGCCGTGACCATTTCTCTAGTTAACCCAGGCTAACCGTAGATAGCACTCCAAATAATGCAATATGTACAGACACTTATCCTTGATATAAAAAAAGTACCTGATGATGGCAGGGTGAGGGATATGATTACCCTTGTGGTCGGACACTGTTTCTTCAGCCGCGAGGAGAGAGGACAGGACTCCGCTCCCGCTGAACTCCTGACCTACCTGCCAGCGGCACACGTCAAGCCAGGTGCCTGTCTTACCCTTCTCTTTGCCTGGTCGTCACCAGTAACAGTTACCCGGTCCTTCCCGGTACTGCCCTCTCACTTAACGCAGGAGATTGTTCCACCACTGCAGGTGAAAAGATTTACATAGCGATATGTCTGCTGCACACAATGTGTAAAGGGGGCTTCTTCCGCCTCTGCAGCACGCTGCAAAAAGTGCCCTAGACAGGCCCAGGATATCCACCAAGGGCCGCAGGGCAAACAGGCGCGGGGGATCAGGTATACAACGCTGAGTTGGATCTAGCAGCCGACGTGGATCAACTAGGCGTGCATGCTCCTCCCCCAACAGGAAGCCTCTCCCCTTTATCTCTATACAATACTTAGAATGAATAATTGAAAATTAACATTTGGCTGCATTTACATAGTTTTCCCCCCCAACAGCCTATACCTAGGTATAGAAACTCAGTTTAGGCATGGATACTTACAGGCTGAATCCGCTATTTCAAATATAAAGGTGAAGGAGCCATTTGTAAACAATGTAATACACTCCAGCATGTAAAGTGGGTCATTGGGAACAAATTAAAAAGGTGAGTTTGGGGTAAACTGTTCTTTTAACCGATTGCATGTGTCTAATCAAGGTATTAGACTTTTGTTAAACACACACAAGGCAGTTATGAATTTCGTGGAAATCTAAATTTACAAATAACCTCACAAAACAGTATGTTAACAAATCTTTATTACAAAGTACAAATTTTTAAATATTATATATTTATGTTGTAAAATTTTAGACTTAAAAAAAAAAAAAATATATAGTTAGATTGGTTTCTTCTTAGATGCCTGCTGTTAACAGCACTGCTGCAGACAAACCCAATACAGAAAAATTGCACATCCTTGTGATAAGACATGGTTGTTTGTGGGTAATCTTAAGAAATTGTACCCACTTGAAGTGGAACAAGGGAAGGCTAAGACAAGAGACACAAAAACACTGGTAATTGGGAAGTTTTAATCTGAATCACTGGAATCGGCCCACAAAATTTCAACCTCTTCTGGCAATTCCAATCCCCATTCCAAGTTTTCTATAAGTGCAAGAGTCAGGGCACAGTGGAGTAGATCTGTATCTTCCTGCTCACTGAAATCTTCTTCAAAGATGCCCATTAACTGAGTGTAAGACTAGGGGATAATAAAAAAAAAAAAAAAAGAAAAAAAAAAATGTATAAAAATATAAATACTAAAATCGGTGGTCTGATGCCTAAATCCCACAGAACCAGTTAACTTAATTGTCAAACGGCACACAATGTTAAATATGCACTTTTTCTGAGGCACCAAGCTCCTACAATGCTCACAAGTATATGAACATGGTGAATTAGCACAGATTCATTTTAATTCATGTTTAAAGGGACTTTTAAAACCCGCTACCTATAATCCCTTAACGACTACGACATACCATGTAACTCGCTGGTTAAGGGCTTCTGATAATAGAAAATTAGACTGCGCTATTGAGAAAACAATCCCCATAGAAAGGGGATTAAGCCGAGTATTGAGGTTATTCCCCACCTCCCTCCAGTAATGGGCACCATGTTGCAATCTAGCTTTTATTAAAATCCAGTGCTTTGTTTTCTTATTTGATGCAATGCCTTCAGTGAAACCTAGGTTCCAAACCTTCTGCACCCTTAAAGGAATAGTCTAATCAAAACTAAGCTATGATTCAGAAAGTCAGGCAATTTAAAGCAACTTTTTTCGTTTACTCCTAATAAATCTTTATTCTCTAGGTATATTTCTTTGGAGGAATGTAATCAGAAGTCAGCCCATTTTTGGTTCTGCACCTGGGTAGCACTTTGATTGGTGCTACCAATCAGAAAGCGCTACCCAGGTACTGAACCAAAAATGGGTCGGCTCCTAAGCTTACATTCAGATACCAAGAATATTTTTTTTTTTTTTTTAAAAATAGGAGTAAGAAAGTTGAAAGCTCTATCTGAATCATGAATTCATTTTGACTAGACTATTCCTTCAAGGAAGGTTCAGTAAATGTATTGAAACACCAAAAACTGGAATGGTGCTGCTAAAAAAGCATTTTAAAAACACTTAATGTTAAATGCTGAAGTTATGTTTTATTAATGACTTAGACCTTCAAGTTTGGTCCTTTGTAGAAAAAGCTAAAGCAACCATTGTGTCAACACAAATCACCATCTTAAGCCGTGATCAGATTGTGGATAGAGATAGATCTTAAACTGCAGTAGTGATTAAGCTCACCAGAGATGGAGCACTGGGCCTCCTACGTTCGCGCCGTCTCCTCCTATGGTGTCCTGATGGAAGCTCATGTAGGTAAATACACTCAGATTTGAATGGGCAGCGGCCATTTCCCCGCACAAAGAAGCGACACCGAATTTTACTAGGAAGGAACATATGCAGAAATCTTAAATTCTTCTTCACTTAAACCATGCAGTTTGGATACATTTATATACTTACCTTGTCTTGGCTTTGAAACTTTCAATTAGTTTTGTCTTCTCTGTGGATTCTCCAATCCAGTACTTATGAGGAATGTAATAGCTTGACTTAATGCGGCATTGAGGGCAGCCCCTGGGAATTGGATTAAAAAAAAATTAAGGTCTTTCATTTGCGGTATGACACAAGCTATGAGACTGATCTAAAAACCTATGTTTTAGACTGATAGTTAACATTTAATGCTTGTGACAAGCTTTGTGCAAGAAGGGGGCAGAAATATGAAACTTCAATTTTAGCATTTCTCAAAACTAGACACCTCTTGTTTCTCTACAAACTACACAGAATCAAAGAAATTAATTGAATAAAAGATGGTTTTGAGTATACCATATGCATAAGGAGCTAAGTGTCAGGGAGGGGCAGGCATTGAAAATGTAAGAAACTATTTTAAAAAATTCTTCCAATAAAAGACAGAAGAAAAGTTGACTAAATATGATTAACTTTATAAAATTGAAAGTTAACCATCTCCAGTTTCAGTTTGATGCAGCTACTTTGAAATTTAGTTAAAAAAATGAAGCCATCTGGTTGTAAATATAACCACCAGCAAGAAGTGATAAGAGTGAATTGGAGAAACAACTTTCCATCTGAATCATGAAAGATTACATTTTCCCTGTAAGTATAAAAATGTAAAGAGACAAATGTTTAGGGACGACTATTTAACCCTCTGAACAAGGTTTGAGCCGACATCAGGATATTTAGCATGCCTTAGTGAACCATAACATGATTATATTAAGTGATGTTGAATCACGCCTGATGTGACTGCTTTTAAAACTAGATTCCACAAAGCAGCTTTATTGTGGATTGTCTGGTTAAATGCATGAAGTATTACTTACTTGATGACCTCATTTTGAAAGTCTCTAGTTTTTCTCCAGCGTCTGATACAGCCAACGCAGTAAGCATGGTTACAGTTTGGCAATATGCCGAACACTCGCTCTTCTGCAGCCTGCTTCTCATACACTTTGTCCATGCAGATTCCACAAACCACATCCCTGCTGATCTCATACTGTGGATGGGATTCCCTCTGGTGGGGGGGGGGGGGAGGAAAGAGAAATTAGATAAGATAACAAAGCACTGACTAAACTGATTGAAGAAAAAAAAAAAAAAAAAAAAAAATCACCGGAGAATGAATAATTTGAAGAGAAGTTGGTTCTTTTACTTCTGTTTCATTCCTGGAATCATCCTTATTCTGAAGGGAAGGACTAGAGACAGATCTCATGAGCCCTGACAAATATGGAAAAAAAAAAAAAAAAAAAAAACACATTTTACTAAAGACAGGAGTATCCATGGTCAAGTGCATATAAAAGATAATTTACAAGCTATGGATTTTTAGACACTCCCCAGTTTTGCATCACCAAGTTATATTAATATACTTTTTACCTCTAGTATTCACTTATATCTAAGCCTCTGCAGATTGCCCTCTTATTTGAATTCTTTTGACAGACATGCATTTTAGCCAAACAGTGGTCTCATAACTAACTTCTTGGGAGCACAATGTTATCTATGACAGAAGTGAACTAGTGTCAGTGTCATCTAGCTGTCAAATGTACTGAAAGAGGCAGCCTGCAAGGGCTCAGAAATTAGCATTCCTAGGGTTAGCTTTCAACAAATACCAAAAGAACAAAACAAATATCTGGATCATGACATTTTACTTTTGATTAAAACTTGTCCCTTTAACAGGTTTTAGTGCTTGTGTGGTATCAAATGTTTAGATTTTGTCTCTAAACTGTTGCTGGTAGCAGACTACTAGTTCCTTCATTAAAACCTGGGCAATCATTTAAAGGGACACTAAACCCAAATTTCTTTTAAAAATTCAGATCGAGCATGCAAATTTAAGCAGCTTTCTGGTTTACCTCCTATTAATTTATTTGTTCTCTTTCTATCTTTATTTTAAAAGCAGCATTTAAAAAAAAAAAAAAATCAGGAATGTAAAGGCCCATTTTTGATTGAGAACCTAGGTTATGCTTGCTTAATGGTTTGCTAAATGTAGCCACCAATAAAGCAAGCGCTATCCAGGGTGCTGAACCTACAATGTGCTGGCACCTAAGCTATAAATTCCTGCTTTTTAAATAAAGATAGCAAGAGAAGAAAAATTGATAGGAGTAAATTAGAAAGTTGGTTAAAATTGCATGCTCTGAATAAAATAAAATTGGGTTTAGTATCCCTTTAAACAAGAAGTCAACTGATCCAGATTCCAGCAGCAAGATTGCTACTTTAGACCTGACCACTATGCAGCAATGCTATGAAGTATCAACTTGCCTTTAGTATTTAAAAGCAGAATAGTTTATTTGCACACTGAACAATCTATTCTCACGACTGTCCATTTAAATGGGCTGATAATCAAGGAAGAGCAGACCCACATTCTCTATGCACAAAGACCAGTACTTAGGTAGTGAAATATTCATTGATAGTGATACGAGCGATTTTAATTGCATGATTCATATCTAAAGTACATCCATGTAATTAAATATTTAATTATGCCATACAGAACTTTAATTGCTAGCCACTTGGATTTCATTTTAATAGAAAAAAAAAATGGACAGTATCTCATTGTTTGCTACAGCTTCTTATTTCAGTAGCTGTGTATTGCCTTTTCAAAGTACCTGTATGTCTTGGCACAAACTCTGCAGCTAGAGCCCAGTTTTCTCTGGGTGGTCCTGTCCTGCGTCTCCCTTCTATTCCAGCTTCATGTAATGGATGAACTACTGGCTCTGACCCTCGACGACCGCCCACATACACTGGAGGCAGAGGAAGAATGCAGGGTTCAGAAACACGACGTCCTGAATGGTAGTGGGTATCATGATTAGGAGGCTGGCACAGAGATGTCAAGTGCTGGTAGCTAAAAGGCAAGAGGCAGACGTTAGTACATACATTAGTATGGCCAGTATAATTATGCACTATAGTACAGTGATAGTATTTTAATTTTGTTCAACATTAATTCAAAAATGGATAGTAAACACATTTACTATAGGATATAAAAATGTTTATTAATTTTAGTTAAAGTAAATTGCAGTTTTGTTTTTTTTTTTATTTTATTTGCACCCTTTCCATAAAAAGGTCAGCTTGGGGAAAGGTTTTTTAAAAAAGTTTTCTAGTTCTTCACAATGCTAACCTTGCTACACATCTTCCCCAGATTAACTTTAATAGAGGAATAGAAAACAGTGCTCTTTATATTAAAGGGACATAATACTCATTATGAATAACCTGAAACTGATGCAGTATAACTAAAAAGCTGACAGGAAAATATCACCAGAGCATATCTATGATGGGGGGGGGGGGAAGAGAATTACCTCAGCTCAGAGTAAGTGCTGTGTAAAAAGTTACTTCATTTCTGTTTTACATTCCTTTTTAATTTTTTACCTGCAGCTAAGTAACTGAACAGCAGCCAATCAGCATCAACAGTGCTGAGGTCATGAACTTTTACTTTGATATCATGAGATTTGACATAACTCATGAGATTTCATAGTAAACTTCCTTAAACTCAATAGGGAAACAAGTGCACAAGGCTCAATCCCTTAGCTGTCCTGGGACAGACATACTGATTTGCTGCTTAAAAGTCCTTTAAATGGGATGTGGCTACTGAGGAACTATTGAGGTAAAATATCTTTTTTTACATAGATGTTCAGGTGCTATTTTCTAGTCAGCTTTTTACAACTATACTGCATCACTTTCAAGTGTTTCAACATTTGGGTATCATGGCCCTTTAACTTAAAGGACCAGTCAACACAGTAGATTTGCATAATCAATAAATGCAAGATAAGACAATGCAATAGCACTTAGTCTGAACTTCAAATGAGTAGTAGATTTTATTTCTGACAATTTTAAAAGTTATGTCTTTTTCTACTCCCCCTGTACCATGTGACAGCCATCAGCTAATCACAAATGCATACATGTACCATGTGACAGCCATCAGCCATTCACAAATGCATACACGCTCAGTAGGAACTGGTGACTCAAAAAGTTTAAATATAAAAAGACTGTGCACATTTTGTTAATGGAAGTAAACTGGAAAGTCGTTTAAAATAGCATGCTCTATCTGAATAATGAAAGTTTAATTTTGATTGTGTCCCTTTAAAGGAATAGTTTAGTCAAAATATAAACTCATGATTCGGATAGAGCAGACAATTTTAAGCAGCTTTCTAATTTACTCATATCATCAATTTGTCTTTGTTCTCTTGATATCTTTATTTGAAAAAGCAAGAATAGGAGCCGGCCCATTTTTGGTTCAGCGCATGGGTAGCGCTTTATGATTGGTGTCTAAATGTAGCCACCAATCAGAAAGCGCTACCCAGCTGCTGAACCAAATATGGGCCAGCTCCTATGCATTCAAATAGATACCAAGAGAATGGAGAAAAAAAAAAAAAAAAATAGGAGTAAATAAGTTGTATACTCTCTAAATCATAAATGTTTAATTTTAACTAAACTATTCCTTTAAAGGGACAGTTTAATCAAAATTAAACTATTCATATAGGGCATGCAATTACTTTAACCCCTTAACGACCAAGGACGTGCCAGGTACGTCCTGCAAAAACTGTCAGTGACAATGGATGTACCTGTTACGCCCTTGGTCTAATTGAGTGCTGGAAGAGATTGAGATTGCTTCCAGCAGCTCTCAGGGTATTGCAGTGATGCCTCGATATTGAGGTGCCGATTGTTAGTGGGAGCTTAGCAGGGAGGCGGGTGAGTGGCCCATTTCTAACTGGCATCCGGTTCCTGTAAGTGCAATGTGCACCTCAACCACTGCCACCAATGATCCAGGGAATTGCGGCACGAGTGGAAAAAAAAAAAAAAAAAATTATATATATATTTATATATTTATATATATATATATATATATATATATATATATATATATATATATATATATATATATATATATATATATATATATATATATATATATATATATATATATATATATATATATATATATATATGTTATTTCTAAACTCAGGACAAAATTAAGAAACTATTTAGCATGGGTGTTTTTTGGTGGTTGTAGACGTGTAACAGATTTTGGGGGTCAAAGTTAGAAAAAGTGTGTTTTCCATTTTTTCCCCATCATATTTTATAGTAAATTATAAGATATGAAAAAAATCGTATCTTTAGAAAGTCCATTTAATGGCAAGAAAAATTGTATATATAAAATAATGTGTGGGTACAGTAAATAAAGAGTAAAATTACAGCTAAACACAAAAAACACAGAAAAGTAAATACAGCCTTGGTCCCAAACAGTCAGAAAATAGAAAAGTGTTGTGGTCCTTAAGGGGTTAATCATCAAACTTGCTTTGTTCTCTTGGCATTTTTTTGAAAGAGAAACCTATATAGGCTCAAACTGATTTCTTAACTGTTGCAAACCACCGGTTACCTCAACGCATTTTGACTGTTTTTCAGAGTTAGAGCTAGTTCACGTGCGTCAAATAGCAATGTGCTCACTTCAATGGAGTTATTTAGGAGTCAGCATTGATTGGCTAAATGTGCATGTGTCATAAGCAGAGATAAGGGGTCAGTCTGCAGAGGCTTAGATACAAGATAAGAGGTAAAAGGTATAATAGAACCATGTTGGTTACGCAGAACTGGGGGAATGGGTAATACAGGCTCACTATTTGGATTCAACAGACTATCAATGCTTTTCAGCAGAGTGCCTAGATGCAGCCCAGATAGTGATGTCAGAGGGTGGAGATTGGCAACCATTTCAAATTAGCCGGAAAAATATTAATTTTACGACTTTATGACTAAAGTGTAGACTGTCCCTTTAACCCTTTTAAATGCCAACGATGGCTGAGCAAATTGTCCCAGTCAGATGCTGACAATGGCTGAGTCATCGCTAGCACTCACCTTGAGAGCAATCTGGGGACTGCCACATACTACCATCCCGGTGATCTAGCCTGATTAGTGAGGCATCATGATTCATGCAGCGACGTTGTGTGAAGTCACTGTGCAACTTTATTTAAAATTAACAATGGACAATATAGGGAAATGGGGGAATGCTGCTTAGAAGTCTGTATCTCTGGCATCTAAGCAGCTACAGACTCTTAAGACCCAAAGTTGGAATTGCCTAACCGTTAAAAGAATATTTTAAAAAAAAAAAAAAAAAAACTCAAATCCAGCTTAGCACCCAGGTGGGAAATGGCTTAGCAGCCAAAGCTAAAGTAAATCCTAGCGTTTTACAAACGCTAGGATTTACTTTTGAAACAAATAAAGTGCACTTTCATTGATGAAGTATTAGATACTTCATGTAGAAAACTCCTATGATTCAACCGATCGCCGCTCTTTGCTCCTACAGCAGAGCACAGCTAACAAACATTTTTTGGCTAAGAGGTGACGTTTTCAAGCTGCCAAGAGCTAAAACCAGCTCCCATGGGCACCAAGCCGGATTTACCGCACGGCTATTGGCTTAGAGGTGAAAAAGTCATCTTAACCAAAAAAGGTTTTAGCCGTGGGGTGCTGTAGGAGCGAAGAGCAGCGATTGGTTGAATCAAATAAAGGAGTTTTCTACATGAAGTATCTTTTACTTCATGAATGAAAGTGCCCATTATTCGTTTCAATAGTAAATCCTAGCATTTGTAAAACTAGGATTCACTTTAATCATGCTGCAGCTTTTCTGGCCCGTCAGACACCATGTTTGCAGCAAAGGATTAACAAAGTGAGTAAATACTTCAAAAGTATTAAAGGACCAGTAAACATTGGATTTGCATAATCAACAAAAGCAATATCTATATATATATTTTTTTTTAAAAAAAAAACAGCATTTACTCTGAATTTCAAATGAGTAGATTTTTTAAAACAAATTTCAGTTATGTATATTTCCACTCCCCCTGTACCATGTGATAGCAATCAGCCAATCACAAATGCATAAACATATAGTCTGAATTCTTGCACATGCTCAGTGGGAGCTGGTGACTCAAAGTGTAAATATATTTATTTCACACTGAAAACTAAGTATTCAACAGTTTTAAATGCAGAATTATGGATGTCATGATTTTCATTAGAAGAAAATACATACAAGCCAATAAAGCTACACTTTTCCAAACCATGCTTATTTTAAAACTAGAATCAGTTGTAGTTTCCCAAAAGTTAAAATGTGATTGATGCAAGTTCATAATTAATTAAGATCTGTAAGTCTCACAAGCTTGTACCACAAAAACCAAGGATATACATATACTTTTTTTAAGGGAAATAAGACTTTACACACACAATGAGTTATATTATGCCCAATTTTAAAGGGACATAAAGCCCATGTTTCTCTCATTACTCAGATATAACATACAAAATAAAGTTCCAATATAATTCTATATAAACCATTTGTTTTATTGGCATCAGTAGTCACATGTCAGCAGTATTATAGCAGCAGTTTCTATTGCAATGTATAACATTAATGCACACTAGATGGCAGCACTATTTCCTATAGTGTAGTGCCCCAGACATGTGCACACTGCTTTATCTAGACCTCTTCAACAAAGAATAACACAAGAATGAAGCCCATTTGAGAATATAAGAAAGATTGGAAACTTAACACATTTTGGGTTCCAGGTCCCTTTAACACCTCAAAAATGATCATACCTGCAGTATTCCCCATAGCCACAGTAGCCATTCTGGAAATGACGGCAGATCTGGGAAGACCTCCTCTCATGCGAGAAGCGACAGTTTTGACCCCATCTACAGGCACCACGGCTAAATGCTCTAAGAGATAAGATAGGGTAATAAAACACGCAGTGTGACCTGGTAACAACCTAACAGAATGCATAATCATAGTCTGACTACAGACAAAATGGATCAGTACCTATGTATAAATTACATTCAAAATTTGAGTCAAACTGCTCAGTATGTTACCCCCTGTATTAGCCGCACTCTAGAAAATGGGTGTGATGTATTGGTGCAAAATGAATGACGTCAACACAAAACCCAGATACTTTATTTTAACATGCGATCTTGTCTGACATCATCCCTTGCAACATATTATAAACGTTAAAATAGATAACATGCGTCCCACTAAGTGGTTGCAGTTGGTGAGAGCCACCATTTTTCATCCTAAACAGTTTTAATGCCCCACTTTTATGAGAAAGTTTTTTTCCCCCCATCATGTACAATGCAATGCATTACATATTTAGCTAAAGCGCTCAGTAACATTATGTGAACTCACCTGCAAGGAACCCTAGAATGCGGTCCCCTGCCAGCAGCTGCGGCCACGTTACCAGCGTCCATTTCTATGAGCCTCCTAACAAAATAACGCGCGTCCGGAGCTGTTATATACCTGTGAAGTAGGCCTACCACGCCCACTAGCAAACGGAACCAATCAATTAACGTTTTTGTTAGTCACGCCCCTTCATAAATCTGAACCAATTGGACTAACGTTGTAGCATTATATTTTATTGTTTTTCCTATGTGTTTTTATATATATATATAAAAAAATAGTGCTGCATATTTTTATATTTAATATGGATAATTATAAATTCAGTTAACTGACAACAAAACAGAGTAATAAAAAATAAGCTCTAGAGGGTATAAACTAAATTGTATATTGAAAACAAAGTATTATCAGTATTTTATAAGAAGTTTAGGCAGCTGGTCATCTGCATATGTCAGGATTCAGGAAACTTTAGCTGAGTGCTCTCTTGGGAAGCACATTTCAGTGTTAGCCTATGAAACAGATTCACTAAATAGTGGTGAGATCAACAAAATGTGAAAAAGAGGCTTTATATAAAACCAAAATACTTAATTGTAGTGAATCTAGTCAGACTATATATGGGGGAGTGTATGGTTGCAGCACAAAGGAAAATAAGGGGTGCAAGAAGGGTGTTGATCTGAAGTCAAATATAATTATTATTTTTAAATCCTGTAAAGAATTTGCTGCATGAGGCTTTAGTAAAAAGGAAGCATTGTACTCTCATAAGGATTAGTGTGTGTAAGAAATGAGCACTGCATCTGATCTGCACAATACAGGGAGAAATGTGATCAAATAAACAAAGGCTCATATTCAGCATGGCTGGTAGATTTATTTTTATGGTGATAAGTGTCTGCTCTTACACAAAGATCTCATTAAATGCTAAGGGTTTAAAAAAAATGTCCAGTTGCAATGATAGATAACTTTAGACAAGTCTTGATTTCAGTGTCTACAGTATTGTTCAACACCTGCCTGATAACAGAACACATATTACAAGCAAATTAAATATTGTTTTAGTGAGTTTATTTTGTGGTGTACATAATGCCATTTAAATGTTATATAAAATACATAATATAATCTTAGAGCATAAGTGCCCAAGCTGGCACTCAATTTTGCTGGCACTATTGATGTACAATCATACTGCTCGTGCTCAACGCTCTAGCTGTACAGCATTTTTTTTTTTTTTTTTTTTTGTAGCTACTAGCTAGAGTGCTGAGGTTTGAAGCGGGCGGCCACAGCACGGTTATTAGAATGGCACAGCTAGATTTAAAAGTACGTTACAGCGTATCTTCATTAGAAGTGATCGATTAAATCAATCTAAAATATCGCTTAGATTCTGACCCTGATTTTAAAACATGTAAAGTTTAACATCACTTTAAAGGAAAAATGGAGAGAGAGGGAGAGAATTGACTTAAAGGTGAGAAAAAATGGAAAATGAAGAGAGAACGGATTTAAAGAAAAGGAAAAATGGAGAGAGAGAGAGAGAGAGAGAGAGAGGGTGGATTTAAAGGAGAGGGAAATTAAAAATGGAGAGTAAATGGAATTAAAGGAGAAAGAAAGAGTTGAATTAAAGCAGAGTTTTAAAAAAAATGTAAATTTATATTTCTCTTACTTGGTGTATTCAGTCCATGGATTCATCCTTACTTGTGGGATATTCTCAATCCCTACAGGAAGTGGCAAAGAGAACACACAGCAAAGCTGTCCATATAGCTCCCCTCAGGCTCCGCCCCCCCCAGTCATTCTCTTTGCCGCTCTAACAAGTAGCATCTCCACGGGAGGGTAAAGAGTTTGTGGTGTTAGATTTGTAGTTTTATTTCTTCAATCAAGAGTTTGTTATTTTAAAATAGTGCCGGTTTGTACTATTTACTCTGAGGCAGAAAGTGATGAAGATTTCTGCTGAGAGGAAAAAGATTTTAGCATGTTGTAACTAAAATCCATTGCTGTTCCCACACAGGACTGTTGAGTACCGGAGAACTTCAGTTGGGGGGAACAGTTTGCAGGCTTAACTGCTTAAGGTATGCTCAGTCATTTATTTCTAACAAGACCTGGTAATGCTAGAAGACTGACAGAAATCCCCATGAGGGAAGGTAAGCCATTTTCTGAGACGCAGTATAGAAGGATGGCTTCAGTTAAGGGCTTAAATACTGGTAGACACTGTGATGGGCTAAATCGATTATTTTATTAATGGAATCTTATATTTATTCAAGTGTTTGAAACGTTGGAAACACTTTTGGGGTTTTTATTACGCCTGGCATATTATTAGACGCCTAGTCTGACTCAGGAAGGCCCCATAACTCTGGACTGAAGAGGGAGGGGGCCTCATTTTCGCGCCTCAGTTGCGCAGTTGATTTTCAAGACAGCTTCATGCAGCTTCACGTGTAGAGTCCTGAGAGTGCAGGAGGACATCAAGGAGGCTTATATTTCTGCTACAAATAACCCTAAAGGAAGGTAGGGCCGCAGCAAAGACTGTGGCACCGTGCTGTAGTGTGTTAAACCGGTTGTTTACTGCAATTTGCTCCGGTTTGGTCAATAAGGGGTTAATTGATTTGAAAATTTGTGTGCAATCATTTCAAAGCATTAGGATCATGTGGTGAAATTTTCATAAAGATCGGATGTTTTTTGGTGATTTGGTAAAAAAGTGTGTGCTTTTTATTATTTAAAGACACAGTAACGTTTTTTCAAAAAGTGATTTTTTTCTGTATTGTAGTGCTGTATAAGTCTGTCAAACATGTCTGAGACTTCAGATAGACCTTGTTCTTTATGTTTAAAAGCCATGGCGGTACCCCCATTGCATTTATGTGTAAAGTGTGCTAAAACATCTAAGCATTTTAAAGACCATCCAGTGACACTTAAAAATGTAGCCCAAGATGATTCTTTAACAGAGGGTAATGAGGATAGTCCTTCTTCCTCTCCCCATGTGTCAACACTAGTTACGCCCGCACAAGCGATGCCTAGTACCTCTAGCGCATTGGCCCCTATTACTTTACAACAATTAGCAGCATTAATGGATAATTCCCTTGCAGCATTTTTATCCAAACCGCCAGTTTTTCCAAAAAAGCGCGATAGCTCAGTGTTAAATACAGAGGATGAGCAATCAGAAGCTTTGGATGATTTATCTGTAGTACCCTCACAAAACTAAAGAAGTAGCAGTGAGGGAAGGTCTGTCTGAGGGAGAAATTTCTGATACAGGAAAAGTTTCTCAGCGGGAAGATTCAGATTCCTTAGCGTTTAAATTTAAGCTGGAACACCTCCGCGTCCTGCTTAAGGAGGTTTTAGCTACGCTGGATGATTGTGACCCCATGGTGGTCCCAGAGAAATTGTGTAAGATGGACAGGTTTTTAGAGGTCGCTGTATACACTGAGGCATTTCCGATCCCAAAGAGGGTGGCGGATATTGTGACTAGGGAGTGGGAGAGACCAGGTGTACCCTTTGTTCCCCCAAGTATCTTTAAGAAAATGTTCCCCATAAACGACCCCAGGCGGGACGAGTGGCAGACAGTCCCTAAGGTAGAGGGGGCTTTTTCAACACTTGCTAAGCGTACAACTATACCAATAGAAGACAGTTGTGCTTTCAAAGATTCTATGGATAAAAAATTGGAAGGATTGCTGAAGAAAATTTTTGTTCAGCAAGGTTTTCTGCTTCAACCAATTGCCTGCATTATTCCTGTAACTACTGCAGCGGCTTTTTGGTTCGAGGCCCTGGAGGAGTCGCTCCAGAGGGAGACTTCATACAATGAGGTCATGGATAGAATTCATGCTCTAAAGCTGGCTAATTCTTTTATCACTGATACCGCTCTCCAGTTAGCTAAACTAGCAGCGAAAAACTCAGGTTTTGCCATCATGGCGCGAAGAGCGCTTTGGCTCAAGTCATGGTCGGCGGATGTGTCGTCCAAAACAAAACTGTTAAATATTCCCTTCAAGGGGAAGACCCTTTTCGGCCCAGAGCTGAAAGAAATTATTTCAGATATCACTGGGGGCAAGGGACATGCCCTTCCACAAGATAGGCCGTTTAAGGCTAAAAACAAGGCTAATTTTCGCTCCTTTCACAACTTCAGGACAGACCTGCTGCAACCTCTGCTGTCGCAAAGCAAGATAACGCTTCCCAGCCCAAAGCAACCTGGAAACCCTTGCAGGGCTGGAATAAGGGTAAACAGGCCAAGAAGCCTGCTCCTGCTACCAAGACAGCATGAAGGGGTAGCCTCCGATCCGGGACCGGATCTAGTAGGGGGCAGACTTTCTCTCTTTGCACAGGCTTGGGCAAGAGATGTTCCGGATCCCTGGGCATTAGAAATAGTTGCTCAGGGGTACCTTCTAGAATTCAAGGATTCTCCCCCAAGGGGAAGGTTCCACATTTCTTGTTTGTCTTCAGACCAAACAAAGAAACAGGCGTTCTTACGCTGTGTAGAAGATCTCCTAAAAATGGGAGTAATACGCCCAGTTCCAATTGCAGAACAAGGACTGGGCTTTTACTCAAACCTGTTCGTAGTTCCCAAAAAGGAGGGAACTTTCAGGCCAATCCTGGATCTAAAAATTCTAAACAAATTCCTCAGAGTTCCGTCTTTCAAGATGGAAACCATTCGGACAATCTTGTCGATGATCCAGGAAGGTCAATATATGACTACCGTGGATCTAAAGGATGAGTACCTACATATTCCTATCCACAAAGATCAGCATCAGTTCCTAAGGTTCGCCTTTCTGGACAAACATTACCAGTTCGCGGCCCTTCCTTTCGGGTTGGCCACCGCTCCCAGAATTTTCACAAAGGTGCTAGGGTCCCTTCTGGCGGTGCTAAGACCGCGGGGCATTGCAGTAGCACCTTACCTAGACGACATATTAATACAGGCGTTGTCTTTCCACAGAGCCAAGGCTCATACGGACATTGTTCTGGCCTTTCTAAGGTCTCACGGGTGGAAGGTGAACGTAGAAAAAAGTTCTCTGTCCCCGCTTACAAGGGTTCCCTTCCTGGGAACACTAATAGACTCGGTAGAAATGAGAATCTTTCTGACAGAGGTCAGGAAGTCCAAACTGTTGAATACTTGTCGAGCTCTTCATTTCATTCCTCGGCCTTCTGTGGCTCAGTGCATGGAGGTAATTGGTTTAATGGTGGCGGCAATGGACGTAGTCCCTTTTGCCCGAATTCATCTCAGACCACTGCAACTGTGCATGCTCAAGCAGTGGAATGGGGATTACGCAGATTTATCTCCTCAAATACAAATGGACCAGAAAACCAGAGACTCTCTTCTCTGGTGGTTGTCTCAAGATCACCTGTCTCAGGGGATGAGTTTCCGCAGACTGGAGTGGATCATTGTCACGACCGATGCCAGTCTGTTAGGCTGGGGTGCGGTCTGGAACTCCCTGAAGGCTCAGGGTCTATGGTCTCCGTAAGAATCTCTTCTCCCGATAAACATTTTGGAGCTGAGAGCGATATTCAACATGCTCCAGGCATGGCCTCAAATAGCGGAGGCCAAATTCATCAGATTTCAGTCGGACAACATCACGACTGTAGCGTACATCAATCATCAGGGAGGAACAAAGAGTTCCCTAGCGATGAAGGAAGTATCTAAGATCATCAAATGGGCGGAGGATCACTCCTGCCATCTATCTGCGATTCACATCCCAGGGGTAGACAACTGGGAGGCGGATTTTCTAAGTCGTCAGACTTTTCATCCGGGGGAGTGGGAACTCCACCCGGAGGTTTTTGTTCAGCTGACCCAGCTATGGGGCATTCCAGAATTGGATCTGATGGGGTCCCGTCAGAACACCAAACTTCCCCTTTACGGATCCAGATCCAGGGATCCCAAGGCGGCATTGATAGATGCTTTAACAGCGCCTTGGTCATTCAGTCTAGCTTATGTCTTTCCACCGTTTCCTCTTCTCCCTCGGCTAATAGCCAGAATCAAACAGGAGAAGGCTTCGGTAATTCTGCAGGACTTGGTATGCAGACCTAGTGGACATGTCATCGGTCCCACCATGGAAACTGCCATCGAGGCAGGATCTTCTAATTCAAGGTCCTTTCAAGCATCCAAATCTAGTTTCTCTGCAACTGACTGCTTGGAGATTGAACGCTTAATTCTAGCTAAGCGTGGTTTCTCTGAATCAGTTATAGACACTCTGATACAGGCCAGAAAGCCTGTCACCAGGAAAATTTACCATAAGATATGGCGGAAATATCTTGGTTGGTGTGAATCCAAGGGTTACTCGTGGAGTAAAGTTAGGATTCCAAGGATACTAGCCTTTCTCCAAGAAGGATTAGAGAAGGGTCTATCAGCTAGTTCCTTAAAGGGACAGATATCTGCTCTGTCTATTCTGTTACATAAGCGCCTGGCAGCCGTACCAGACGTTCAGGTGTTTGCACAGGCCCTAGTTAGAATCAAGCCTGTTTACAAGCCTGTGGCTCCTCCTTGGAGTCTAAATTTAGTTCTTTCAGTTCTTCAAGGGGTTCCGTTTGAACCTTTACATTCCATAGATATTAAGTTATTATCTTGGAAAGTTTTGTTTTTAGTAGCCATTTCTTCTGCTCGAAGAGTTTCTGAATTGTCTGCTTTGCAGTGTGATTCACCCTATCTGGTGTTCCATGCAGATAAGGTTGTTTTGCGTACCAAACCTGGTTTTCTTCCAAAAGTGGTTTCTAATAAGAATATTAACCAGGAAATCATTGTTCCTTCTCTGTGTCCTAATCCAGTTTCTAGGAAGGAACGACTTTTACACAAGCTTGACGTGGTTCGTGCTTTAAAATTCTATTTAAAAGCAACTAAAGATTTCAGACAAACATCATCCTTGTTTGTCGTCTATTCTGGTAAGAGGAGAGGTCAGAAAGCGACTGCTACCTCTCTTTCCTTTTGGCAGAAAAGCATCATCCGATTGGCTTATGAGACTGCTGGACAACAGCCTCCCGAACGAATTACAGCTCATTCCACCAGAGCTGTGGCTTCCACATGGGCTTTCAAGAATGAGGCTTCTGTTGAACAGATTTGTAAGGCAGCGACTTGGTCTTCACTGCATACATTCGCCAAATTTTACAAATTCGATACTTTTGCTTCTATGGAGGCTATTTTTGGGAGAAAGGTTTTGCAAGCAGTGGTGCCTTCCGTTTAGGTGACCTGACTTGTTCCCTCCCTTCATCCGTGTCCTAAAAGCTTTGGTATTGGTATCCCACAAGTAAGGATGAATCCGTGGACTGAATACACCAAGTAAGAGAAAACAGAATTTATGCTTACCTGATAAATTACTTTCTCTTACGGTGTATTCAGTCCACGGCCCGGCCTGACATTTAAGTCAGGTTCAAATTTAATTTAAAAGAACTACAGTCACCACTGCACCCTATGGTTCTCCTTTTTCTCCTAACCGTCGGTCGAATGACTGGGGGGGCGGAGCCTGAGGGGAGCTATATGGACAGCTTTGCTGTGTGCTCTCTTTGCCACTTCCTGTAGGGATTGAGAATATCCCACAAGTAAGGATGAATCCGTGGACTGAATACACCATAAGAGAAAGTAATTTATCAGGTAAGCATAAATTCTGTTTTTTAAAAAAAGGTAACATGAGCAAAATAGAGAGAGGGCTGGCCCAAAATAATGAGCTGCATAGGTCCGAGAATAAAATGACAACCTCCTCAGTAGTATAGGCACAAAGAAATTCCAGCAGCACAACAGTAGTGAATTATATTCCAAATGTATTAGGTACCTGGAGGTAAAATAATGACGTATGATATGATTAAGGGCTACTGAGCCCGAAACGTCATTATTTTACCTCCAGGTACCTAATAAATTTGGAATATAATTCACTACTGTTGTGCTGCTGGAAATTCTTTGTGCCTATATTATATTGGAGTATTCAAGCAGTGGCTCCTCCAGCTTTGCACACTATATATAAGCCACTGGTGCTTGAGTTACTTTGACTTTGCGAACCTCCTCAGTAGTAAGATTACTAATTAGCTTATCAACCTACTGCCTCTTGTCAAGTGCTGCCTACGGCCCTGTATAGAGGTTTGTTAATTACTGGTATAACCTCAATACCAAGGTTATCAAATATTTTTAGTGTTTAATGTCGCTTTAAGGGGATAGTTTAGTCAAAATTAAACTTTCATTATTCAGATAGAGCATGCAATTTTAAGCAACTTTCTAATTTAATCCTAGTATAAATGTTTCTTTGTTCTCTTGATATCTTATATGAAAAAGCAAGAATGTAATCTTAGGTTCAGCACCTGTGTAGCGCTTGCTGAATGGTGTCTAAATGTAGCCACCAATCACCAAGCGCTACCCAGGGTTATGAACCAAAAATGGGCCAGCTCCTAAGCTTACATTCCAGCTTTTTAAAATAAAAATACAAAGAGAAGGGGGGCGTGTCCGGGTGGCGGCCATACTAAGTCGCATTAATAAGAGCTCCTAATTGAACTCTCACTACCCAGCTGTTTTTTGAGATATACATACAGTTTTGGGTAGAAAATCTTTGATCATTGGATAGAGGAAGTGATTCTGAAACGTCTGATACCCATGGAGCCAGATTTATGACTGTCAGACCCAACCCGGACCACAATAATATCAGGCGGCGGCATAGTGCTGCGATTTTTAGCTTCTATCCCCCCGCAAACCAAGCCACGTTAATTTACTAGCTGCCGTAACAGAGAGATCACTCAACATGGAGGTGCCGGATAAAATATTGCAAGTTTTACTGTTAAAATTAGAAACCAAACTAGATGCCGGTATGTTAGACCTCATAGCACTGGCACGGAGCACAAGAGGTGATACGCAGACAGCCCTCTGGCCTACCTCAGATACACACATGATCCCACAGCAAAGACCTACGAAATCTAGCCCTGTAGTTACCACCACAGGGACGTCATCCATCTGCTCAAACCCAGAGGAGAAAAAGGAATCTTCCCGCTATATCAGCTCACCTGCTGGGGATATCAGAGTCCAAGATCCTGACCACCCAAGGCCTGCGTCGCGGCTCATTGTGGAGCCGATTGCGCATCATCTGTCTGTGGCGCCGGGTCGGGGGAGAGCGGCCGACTCTCTTGGCCCGGGTATAGCAAAGCATGGCTTTCCACATGAGGTGCGACTGCAGGAGGAAGCGCAGATGCGAGCCCAAGTTTTACTTATCACATGGCAATGGATGCAGAGAAGTGGGCTCTCCTTCAGTGTCATTATACCGGTGACAGTGGAGCAATTTCACAGAAGAGGCATAGGATGAGACATAATGGGACAGTAAATTGCTAATGGGGCCTTGAATATCCTTTCCCTACACACGTTTCAGTTATATTGGGGAGTAGATGTGACAGCCCAAGGAGTACTATAATCTTTTTGATTTAACGATAAATGATATTGATCCCAGATATGAATAGGACATTATATAAATATGTGTTTAATTGTTATTCTCAGCTATGTGGTAGTTTAATGTACAGAGAGACGCTGGGGGATAGTTTACAAGTCTATTACAGGAGCACTATACACCTTTTTAATTGTCTACTAGCTTCAATCATTCACCCTCTCAAACTGATATTATTCAGCACATCTATAATTTTAGTGACCACTAGAAAGATGACACCTAAGCCCCTGGTTTCTTCGTAGAGATATAACATTGGTATAACGCTAACCCTCGAGTGGGAATTTTAATGTATGAAAGCTTATACCTGCATCATCACACTGATTTTGGAAGCGAATAGCCTCATATTTTCTGGGTTCTGTTGTGTTTGTATCACTAGTCACAAGATGTTTAGCAACAAGTCTACAATACCTATCTCTTATTAAGCTAAGTTAATATACAAACTCTGACGCTTCAATCTATTCAGTATATTCACATGTAGTCCTGAGGTCATGTTATTTTACTAAACAACTATATGCGTGGCTATATGATGTAGATACAGTCAAATTATAAACTTCACTTTGCACCTTCAAGAGACTGCAATTGTTCCCTAAGATCCCAATGGCAGTTTTAGATCTAGTTTAATATAACTCAAAATACTAATACTATACGTTATATGATTTCAGAAGGTTTGTGTACTTATTTTTATATTCACCCGGCTGAATTTATCTCGGCGGTATTAATCCGCCACCTTTCCTCTAGGAAGTTTGTTATATGATTATAAAGTATTGTACCTGCCATATTATTTACCACTATTCTAAGTATTCCAGTTTAAATTATCTTTCTACTAGGTAGTCCATTCTTGTAAAGAGGTACATCAGTAATTCTGAAAACATAAAAAACCTTTAAGGTATCAAACTGGCTCATCACTCTTGCATTGGTAATGACTATTGTAGCACTCATATATATTATGATATATTATATATGTTTATCTATTTTCTGAAATGTTGCCTTGAAACTTAGGTGAATTATCTATGAGGTGTATTGTATACAGAGGAATGTCTTTTTTTCTTTGTTTTTTTTTTATTTGTTGTCTTCTCTTTTTTCTGTCATAGAGTTGATGCGCCTGTTGTACTGACATATAGTTTGTATTGCCAAATACCTTAAATAAAAAACTTTGATTTAAAAAAAAAAAAAAAAAATACAAAGAGAAGGAAAAAAAATTGATGATAGGAATATATTAGAAAATTGCTTAAAATTGCATTCTCTATCTGAATCATGAAAGTTTCATTTTGACTAGACTATCCCTTTAAGGAAGTTTACTACAAAATCTAGTGAGATTATGGTAAAACCTACAAGATCACAGTACAGCAAAGTGTGAACGCAGAACTGATGATGCTGATTGGCTGTTGTAGTAGTAGCTGAAGGATAACTACCCACAAGTCATTTACTCTGGTGTAATGAAGAAATTTAGCATATAACTAACATGTCCTTTTAAATTCACTTTCTTTATCACGTTCCTCTCTCCTAACTCTATGTAGATATGTAAAATTGGTGCTTGCAGCTTTGAGGTTTAGAGATACTATAGTAATTAATGGCCGTGGAAAGCAATTCACGGTGTCCCCCTAAAACAACCTCTTCACTGAGGAGAATTTCTTCACTGCTAAACCCTATCAAAGAGTAAATAGCTTCCCTGTAATTTTGCTATTTGTTTCTTGATTTAAAGGGACAGTCTACACCAGAATTTTTATTGTTTTAAAAGATAGATAATCCCTTTATTACCCATTTCCCAGTTTTGCATAACCAACACAGTTATAATAATATACTTTAAACCTCTGTGATTATCTTGTATCTAAGCCTCTGTAAACTGACCCTTTTTTCAGTTATTTTGACAAACTTGCAGTCTAGCCAATCAGTGCCTGCTCCCAGATAACTTCTCGTGCACGAGCACAGTGTTATCTATATGAAATACGTGAACTAACACCCTCTAGTGGTGAAAAACTGTTAAAATGCAAAATGAAAGAGGTGGGCTTCAAGGTCTAAGAAATTAGCATATGAACCTCCTAGGTTAAGCTTTCAACTAAGAATACTAAGAGAACAAAGCAAAATTGGTGATAAAAGTAAATTGGAAAATTGTTTAAAATTACATGCTCTATCTGAATCATGAAAGTTTATTTTGGCCTAGATTGTCCCTTTAAAGAACACATTAAAGTTGACTTTCATGGGTAAAATAAGGCAAATACATGTACATAATTTTACTCTAAAATATAAATACCCAAATATCACAAACAGTGAAAGCGCACAGTAAATAAATATTTCTTTAACACTGTGCTCCAGTTCCTATGAATATATTATAATAGAGGCAGATGTAGGGCCCAAGGATCTTTCCCAGATCAGACGTGTTTTTTCATGCCAATCCTCAAAGGGGCTGCCCAGGTGGAATTATCGTAAAAAAGGGGCGGTCCCTGCGAGTGGCAAGATGTCTCCTATTGAACGTAATGGGGCTCGCTGGAAAGGGATACTTTGCTCCGTGGAGCAATGTTAGCAGTCAGCAGCGGGCACACTATAAAAATTAAATCCTGCAGCTAATATACGTTGCTTTCTGCGTATAGCATATTACGATTGCCTATATTTTTGTATGATGCATTTTTCTATTAGGGTTATAAGTATTTTGAGTGTTTTCAGAAAAGCTCTCCACCTTTTAGTTTGCGGAAAAAAAAGGAGAGATCTGTAGTGCAAAAATCTTTACAGAATTACGCTGAGATTAGAGACAATTTCATTTATGCTTATGGAGCGCCTTTGTTCAACCTATTTTACAAAAAAAAAAAGGCTTTGTATTTTGTACTTGTATAAATTTTTGTTTGTTTTTTTTAGCATCCAGTGTACTTAAAGGGGTCGATTTACCAAGCATACGCACCCCTATCCACCGCAACTCGCCTCTGGCGGGCTGAATTCCGCTGCCGGAATTCAGCATTGCACAAGAACGCAATTTTGCGCTATTGTGCAACGCCGCCCCCCTGCCCGCGCATAGCCAATCATGCGCGGGTAGGAGCTGTCAATCTCCCCGGTCGGAAGTGAACGGGAGATTGAAATTCGCCACCTAAGAGATGGAGAAGAGGTTGGGGAAGCATCATAAATACGGACTGCAGGTTCTCTTGTGAGAACCTGCAGTCATAGGGGCTCGAAAGCCTTTGACAAATCGACCCCAAATTACAATTTACGCTGTGCATATTTAATAAAAAAAATTCCTGTGTAATTTACATACAAATTTTACGTTTTTTATCGTATAACATTTGATGTTTGATTGCTTACACTTTTTACAATAACACACTAGAGATATGTTTATTCCGAATGCGATATTATTTAGTTATAATTGTATTTTCTTTTGACCCACACAATAAGATGTTTTTGACACACACAAGATGGTATCTGTGACGGATACCCCGGCTACCCGACTGGGTAGCTCCGCCAAACAGGTCCTGTTTCCTCCCTGCCGACTGCAGCTATGTAGCTGGCAAGTGACCACAGCCTGTAGCCACCCCTGATGCCCGACAGCACTAGTATTCAGGGTCCCACACTGTGGCAGACTCCGGCTACCCCGACTAGGTAGCTCTGCCAGAGGGTTCTTCCTATACCTGACAACAGTCTGCTATGTAGCGAGGAAAAGTGATTTTAGCAGGGCTCACCCAAATAACTAGACAACTAGCATTCAGGTGAAAACAAGAACTGATTTTATTGGAAAACACAAACTCCTTTTTTACACAAAGCTCATCTTGATAAGAAAAAGGACAATCCCATAATTTTCCCGCCATTCCCACCCCTCTAGACAGACCGGCACCTCCATTGCAGCCACAGTTCCACAAAATCCCAGGACCCAGGGGTGGTGGTTTCAGGGTGATCCCGGGGAGCGGTGGCACTTCCAGGATGTCATTTTAAAGCTCTCGGTCCCCAGATTATACAGTCCGGGGACCGGAGATACAGTCTGTTGAAGTTATGCGGGTAGGGGATGTACAAAACCCCCAGTTCTCAAAGGAGCTCCCCTCCGGTAATTCCCCCACATCTTGTCCTCCCTAGGGGCTAGTAGTGATGTAGTGAAAAGAGGGTTGGCGCTAACTAAAAAATCCTATATGCCTGGTGGATGGGGAAAACTACTCTTCCTCAGTAGTTTAGGTAAAGAACAGATGTATGAGTATGGATTTCCACTGGCGCTTGTAGATTAAGCTAGGATTTATACTACCGTCATATGTGTGACTTATCTAAGTGAGATATTTTAAGTGACCCTGATAGGTATCAAGTGGATCTTATCAATTCGATAAAAAATAAAAAAACAAATAAATAACAATAGTGTCTATGAGTCTCAAACAACGGATTTTAGGATTTAAGTCCTATGTGTGGAAAAATATTTTTTTAATATTTTCTTGGTATATAAAAAATATAAATAATAATAATGTATCTGTAATTACAGATGGTTTAGATAGTGTCCGTGAATTGGTAGTGAGGGGTAAATAAGTGAAAGTGAAGCTTGTGACGATACAAATTTCAGTGAATAGAAATGGATATAACTTTGTCCGTTAATATAGAAGAGTATTTTTGTATATAAAATTAGTTTAATGAACTATATTATCGACAATTACATAAAACATTAGGATTCATAAAAGTTGTGGCAAATACAACAAATAAAAGCAAATAAAACAAGGGACGTCTCCCTATATGTATTCCGGTAAGTCAAATAACTTGACAATGGATGGTCTTTGAATGTAACTTGAAAACAAAATGCCACCTTGGGTATTAAGAGGTATTAAACAAGCTGTAAGGTACCTTACAAATGTCTGTTGGGAATCGTATATGTGCCGATGTTATGCTTCTGTGGGCGTCCTCCGTTCTGTTCATTTGCGGCTTAATATGAGAAACAAACAAGCCTCCATTTCTGATTGGTGGTTAGAGGTCACACCTCTCTTAGGATTGGCTGTGACGGTGCACGCTGGATGTTTAGCGTGTTTAGATCAGATGTTTAGCAGGTGACCTTTTTCAAGATGTTTGAACTACAGCTGTAAAAACTTTTTCTTCTGCACTTATGTGTGCGGTGTTGGGGATCCACTATTAGAAAGAAAAGCTGTGCTCCAATTTCTCGCTGATCAGATCCTTGGTCCTCCTTGTGGTTTTAGCTCCTAAATCATGGAAATTAGAGAGTCCACTTGAGGGGCTGGATCGCAGCTTGTAGGAGCTTGTAGGAGTTTCTTTAAAGGTAGTAGTAGAAAAGTCTGGAGTTTATAGACTGCTCTTGTGCCTTTCAGGACCATATCCCTCGGGTACGGGCCCTATACCCAAAGGTTGGTGTATAAGTTATGGCGAAAAGTTGTGTATGTCCTTATAAAAGGTCACTATTGGATCCTAAACTACAGTCATCATATTGCCTTCTATCTGGTAGGAAGAGGTTTATAAGTATATTGACCCTGTCTTTACACTCATAGCTGCATTCATGTTCTTTAATAATGACTATCCAGAGAGTAGCTCAGGCAAACAGTTGTGAAACTAGGCCATAGATGTTGCTTAATACCATACAGGCAAAACATCCTTTTCCAAACCCTAAGTGAGAAAACATAAGGCCTGTGAAGGACTGATATTAGGGTTATCTGCAAATATGGAGTAATATATACAACTGTTATCCTGAAGGAGCTGCATAATGTTAAAGGGGCTGTATAATGTTAAAGGAGCTATATAATGTTAAAGGGGCTGTATTAAACCATTAACAAAAACCACATATAGCTATAGAAAAAGATGATAGTGTTACATATTAAAGCGTAGCGTCTCAAGTAGGCCAAGCTAGGCCTTTGATATCCATAGGGATCAACAAACAGTAACCATAATAGCATAAGATATTTAGTTATTTTAAAATGCAGATTGCTAATTTGAGCTAGCTGATGTGGAGGTGGGACAGGGCACAATTAGATCTATATGAGAGCTATAGGATAGTGTATAAAACAACAGCATGCTGATAGATCACTGTTCAGGATCAATTAAGATTAGAGTGATAAAGGGAAAAATGTGTGAAAACTGGCCATGGAACACATTGCAACCAGCATTAACAAAGAAAATTACCGGAGTATTGACCAGTTAAATATAAATTCTAAAACACCATACACTTTACTTAAGGTCACTCTTATCAAAGAATAGGAGCAGGATTTACATATTATAAGCTACATTGTAAGTATGTAATGAGTATAACCCTTAAGAATAGATCTATATAGATATGAAGCCCATGGGTTATGAGAGCTCTCTGGATACAATGTAATTTCCGAAGTAAGGGCGAAGTACCCATTTTCAAAATGGCCATTATGAGAACGTGATATAGATTATAAATAAGGAAACACAAAGCACACTCTATATAAAGCTGTGTGTTTACAGTGGATAACTAAATCATAGCCACGCCCCACATGTCATGAGAAAAGGTATTGCGGGACAGCTTGAACTGTGTTGGATCTCTTGGAGCGATAATCTGCATTCATCCTTCCACAAAAATGGTTGTTTCTGCCCACTTATAAACTAGTAGTTAAAGGGACACTGAACCCAAATTTTTAATTTTGTGTTTCAGATAGAGCATGACATTTTAAGCAACTTTCTAATTTACTCCTATTATCAAAATTTCTTCATTCTCTTGCTATCTTTATTTGAAATGCAAGAATTAAGTTTAGATGCCGACCAATTTTTTTGTGAACAACCTGGGTTGTTCTTGCTGATTGGTGGATAAATTCATCCACCAATAACAAAGTGCTGTCCAGAGTCCTGAACAAAAAAAAGACCTTAGATACCTTCTTTTTCAAATAAAGATAGAAAGAGAATGAAGAAAAATTGATAATAGGAGTAAATTAGAAAGTTGCTTAAAATTCCATGCTCTATCTGAATCACAAAAGAAACATTTTTGGGTTCAGTCATTTAAAATTTATTTTTACATTTGTATGTTAAATAAATACATTTATACCTTATATCCAAAGTTGAGTTCCACATAGTAGTTATGTCTTGCTTAAGAAGATGCTGGGGAAGCCCTGCCTTCTCCTGTTCCTGCCGAAGAAGCTGACTCGCTTAACACTGTGGTGGAAGGGGCCTGCAACATTTCTGCACAATAAAAGTAAAGTTGCTAACCTATAGTTGCCTTCCGGGATAGCAGCTTTTACCACCAGATGGAGGATGCGAGTTGAACAACCCACATCAGAAAAGTCACCCTCATTGAGAGCCTTCGCCATATTGGCTGCTCCATCTGTGACTACAAAGTATATTTGGTGCCTGTCCGCTCTCTTACCCATTGAGCCCCTATCCCCCTAAGAGCCTGTAATATATGTTCAGCAGTATACTGCACATCCAATACCTTAGAATGGAGAAGGAATGATCAGTACCCCTTCTTATCTCCTAAACCGCTCCTGCCCTGACCAGAGCAGTCTGCTGCTGCACAACCAGTAGCAGTTGCACTATTCTCATTCTCATCACACTCCCTGGGCTGCCACCAGTGTGCAGTCAGGGAGAGGAAGGCATGATGGCAGCTAGAAGCACTCAATAGGTTGGTGGTAAAGTATACCAACTGTCCAGTATCCTTCGCCAAATCCTCCTTCAACACTACAACTCAGGAACGGTTTAGTGAGGGGACTATGCTTCTGAAGAAAGTGCTGCATTAAGGGAGGTGGTAGCAACTGACTCCATCACCTGCTTCAATGGTTCCCCTTCAAGCATGGTGAAGGATACACCACCCACAGCTGATCTATCAGGTCGGTTTATTTTCTGGACTGCTGCCAGAACATCCCAGTAGAATGAAACCCCCCAAATTGTCTAGGTGGGTTGAACACATTGTTGTGATGTTGAAGGTGGTACCTTACTCTGCTGACTGCCATCAATACCATGCCCCCTGTCCTGCCTACTGCTGGTAGTGCCGCTCCTAATAGGAGACGTTGCCGGCTGTGATGCTGCTGGCCCCACCTTCTTCCCCTCAATAACACAGCCTTGTGCTGTGTGTGGAGATGTTTGTTCCTCCCAGTTCTTGTGAGATGACCCAACATTATCCCCCATGGCTAACTATTTTGCCAGACAATTTGTATTTATTTGTATTTAGCAAAGCAGCCCTCTCCGAAGCTAACATAATGGTCCCACACCTTTGATCGATGGGAAGCAGTTGCTGCCTCTGCCTGCCCTTCTACTACTGTTGAGGTCATCTTGTCGGTGGTTTTTGATGTTACACCACTAATTCTCACTTTTTACTTTCCTACTGGTGGTGGTGGTAGTAGTGGAACTGCCAGTGATACTGGTACTGACAGAGATTCCACTACTAGTAAAACTGGCAACATAGGTAGTGGTTGAGGCTGCTGAAGAAACTGGTTGTTCTACAACAGTGGATGATGGTGATGATGGAGAGGGAGACTGCTGGCCTAAAAGTGGCTAAGAAATTGTGCTGGTGCCTGTCACGTACAGACTCTCTGGTGGAATATCTTCAATTGCCATCTACTCAGGCTCCTAATCAAGTTCATGCTGGTCTAGAGTAAAGGCTATAACAGACATGCTGGGATTCACAATAATATATAATTATGCTGCTCCTGCTGCGGTGGTTGCTCAGAGACAGCCTTTCAGATTGTGATAAACCCACCCGGCCGCTGCTATAAACCATTGAAGGAATCAGGAGAGTGGTGGAACTGGCAGTGGTAGAACTGATAACAGCGGCGGATACAAAATAATTTTGTCAATTTTTACTTAGTTAATCGAAAATTATGTGTTTTCCTAAAAAAATGGAAGGGTACCAATACTTTCGTCCATATCTGTGACTGACACAAAATATTTGTTTCACTAGGACATTCCAGCAAAAAGTTATAACCCGGTATACATTTTAAAGCAGATCTGCAGCATTTTGCATCTGCAGCATCTGTGCAGATAACAATAATGCCATAACCATTTTGAAAAACAAACATTTGACACAGAGGTTGGGATATAGAAATATTGAAAGTAGTTGTGAATAAAATTATTATTATTGTTATCCCACTGCAATTGCATATTTAAGTTTAATTGCAGTTGATATTTTATTGTGTTATGACAGAAAATATAAATAAAAAGAACTGCATTATAAAAAGTACATTAACTAGAAGCAACCATCACTACTATTCTGAAACCGGGGATATCCCCTGATCAATGCAGTAGCTACCGACCCATATCGCTTCTTAATCTAGACGTTAAACTATATACTAAGATATTGGCAGAACGACTCTCGACAGTGATTAACCCACTGATCCATCCGGATCAAGTTGGGTTCATTCCACGAAGAGAAGGGCCAGATGCAACCAGGAGAATTCTCAATATTCTCTCAATTATGGAAAAGAAGAAGGTCCCATTTCTCGCCCTGTCCCTAGACGCTAAGAAAGCCTTTGACAGGGTGAGATGGGAATATCTCTGGTGTACGATGGAAGATTTTAACTTTCCAAACACATTTATACTTGCAGTAAGGGCTATTTACTCAACACCCACAGCTAGAGTAAAAGGAGTAGGCTTTAGATCTGATACTTTCCAAATTACTAACGGCACCAGGCAGGGCTGTCCACTCTCACTCCTTATTTTTGCACTGGCAATCGAACCTTTAGCTCAAGCGATCAGACTCCATCCACATATTACAGGAGCACAATTAACATCGTCATCTCATTCCATATCTTTATACGCAGATGACATAACTCTATTCCTTACTTCACCAAGTACATCTCTTCCAGCTTTATTTACACTCATTGATGACTTCGGACGACTATCTTATTATAAATTGAACATTAATAAAACAGAGGCTCTATATTTAAACATCCCCCTTCAGGAACTTTCCCTTTTACAAAAAAAGTTACGTTTCCAATGGAACTCTCATAAAATAAAAGTATTAGGCACATACTTAAGCCCCAACCCAGAGCTCACAATATCAAAAAACTATACAGAGAGACTTACAGAATTCCGGAACCTTCTTCTTACTTGGGAATTCAGAGAGGTCTCATGGACAGGAAGAATTGCTGCTATAAAGATGTCCTTCATACCCAAGCTCACTTATTTATTCAGGTGCATACCATATAACATCCCCAGACCTTTATTAAACAGACTTCAGAGCCTCATAACTAGCTATATATGGAAAAATCATAGACCTCAGACTTCTAACACCACGCTGCAGAGACCAATCACACATGGGGGCTTAGCCCTACCCAATATCATCCTCTATTACAATGCTGCCAGGTTGTCACACATACTCAGCTGGTCAATCACATCTGATTACCCGCGTTGGGTAGATACTGAACTGACCGGCCTACCCCCTGGGGTCACACTATGTGATTTACCATGGATTCCTACCCATTACAGAGGAAAACTGGATACCATGCCATCAATTATACTAGAAGCCCTAAAATTCTGGGATTCTGTCAGACACAGCCCAGATCTAGCACCCCACCCTTCTCCTGCTTTTACCTTAACTGGAGCCCTTTACTGTCTTCCGGATTCCCATATGAAGTTATGGAAAAATTTACAACCAGCTCTAGTTGTGGACTTCTACGATCGGGGTAAATGGGTCACACACTCGCAATTCTGTTTGAAATATGACATTCTTACCTTTTTTACAATTTGAGGCTTTTCGACTCAGCACTTGCCTGAAATCTTGGGGTTTCCCCAAACAAGATTTGAGATCCCTCTCTAAATGGGAACGAAATGGTCACAGGGACAAAGTCTTAAACACGCCTTATCCTTCCATTATAATCTTGTACTTGAACCTACCACCCTTCACAAAATTTCACAACACAAGGCTTGGGAAAGAGAGATAGGCTTTAAGGCAGACATTGACACATGGCACACACGGATACTCATAACCAAAAAACTCCTTCACTGTGCCACACTGTGGGAACTACAATATAAAATTATAGTACGATGGCATTTAGTACCGTCTGCATTACACAGAATATATAACACTCAATCCCCCAGATGCTGGCGAGGATGTGGACAGATGGGTACCCCATTACATATCTGGTGGTCGTGTCCCAAGATACACCCCCTTTGGAGATGGCTTCTCCGCATTCTCAATCTCCTCCATATTGAACTACCTTTCAAACCAGAGATAGCCTTACTCCATATCTACTTCCCTGCCTTAACGAAAGCAAGAGAAGCACTTGCAATTTATTGTCTCATGGCCACAAAACTGGCTATTGCCCGAACCTGGAAAAACAAGGACCCTCCACCTACGTCACAGGTTCTCTCCATCATCCATTAAATTAAACAGATGGAATTATATTCCCACAGATCCCTAGACAAAACTGCTTTCTATTACAAAGTTTGGTCCCCTTGGATGGAGCACTTTTCGGACTAGAAAGCACTTCTCTATTAAATATCCCAGCTTCTTACCTTAATTTCCCTCCCCCCTTTCCTTGGGTTTGTGTTTTTTTTTTCCTCTCCTCCTTCCCTTCCCCTCCCATCAGTTACAAATGGCTTCTATCCCTCTTATTTCCTTCTGTCTAACTCAGCAAAGTACAGATTTTACAGTATTCAATTTCTAATGGATACAAAAAAAAAAACCATTGGGACTTTAGGTTCTACCTTATATCTAAACAAAGAGTGTAAATCTGCATTACTGTTGGTATGTTCATAATTTATACTTAGTATTTCCTCTTGATAACATAATGTTTTATATTTGAACCGAACTCTCAATAAAAAATGTTAAAAAAAAAAAAAGTACATTAACTTATTTAAATGTACATTATTAGTCTTAGGGCAGATTAACCCCTTCATGCCGTCCTAACAGCGCTGGGCATCCTGCAGCCTCCCCCTTTGACTAAAAGCATGAATGGGACTGGGGTCGTGCCTAGGAGTGCAGGCAGTCCCCATGATCCGATCCCAGGATCTGATCATGTGATTTAATTTTTGCAGCAAGTGTTTACATCTGAACTTATCTAAGACTTTGCACCCCGGCATGAAGGGGTTAAAGGGACATGAAACCCAATTTTTTTTCTTTCACGATTCAGATATGTAATACCACTTTCTAATTTACTTTTATTATCTAATGTTCTTCATTCTTTTAGTATCTTTTGTTGAATAGCAGGGACACAAGCTCAGGAGCATGCACGTGTCTGGAACACTATATGGCAACAGTTTTGCAAGAATGTTATCCATGTGCAAGAGCACTAGATAGCAGCACTATTTCCTGGAATGTAGTGTGCTCCACCTAGGTATCTCTTCAACAAAGAATACCAAGGAAACAAAGCAAATTTGATAAAAGAAGTAGATTGGTAAATGCTCTGTCTGAATCACAAAATAATATTTTTGGGTTTCATATCCCTTCAAAGATCTTTATTAAATATTGACCTTTTTTTTTTTTTACCTGTCTGTATTGTTAAAACAATATGATGTATTATTTGCTTTCTTCATAATTAAAAGTTATATAAAAAATAAATAGGGTTCTTTTAGATGACCCACTTTTATAATCCCCTGTGATCTTGGAGAGTGTGTGGCTGCAGAGTGGTGCATATACTTAGTGATTGCAGTTGATTGAACAGAAGAGCCTACTTCTTTCATACTCATAAATCTGCAATTTGATAGGCTCAGAAAGCGACAGTGCGAGTGTGCTCAACGTGCTGCAAACAAGGCCAGATTGGCCCACCAAAATACCAGCTTTCCCGGTGGGCTGCAGCAGCTGGGGTTAAAAAGCTACAATTTAAAGGTGTGACTAATGGATGCGGTTGGGTTGTAGGGTGCCTCACTGACGAGGCCCATAGAAGGCTGAAACGATCGTCTGGGGTTGTCATGTTCCTTGTTCAGAGGAGAATTGCCTGGTATTTCAGGGCTGGACTGACCTTAATTGGTGGAATCAGACTGATATACTTTAGGAACGTTTTCCTCTGTGAAAAGCACAACTGGGCTAAAAGAAGCTGCTCCTAGGTGGTTACTCACCATAGAACAAGCTACTGGGCTGTTGTTTGATCCAGGCAGAGCGCTTCTCTCTTTGTATGAAAATGTTTATGACCCTGGGGAGGTCTCCCTAAGGGCGATGGAGGAAACCAGACTTGGACTCCTTGCTCAGTGTGCTTAGACTAATGTGGCTGCACCTCACTGATGAGGCCCATAGAAGGCCGAAACGATTGTCTGGGGTTGTCATGTTCCTTGTTCAGAGGAGAATTGCCTGGTATTTTGAGGCTGGACTGATCTTACTTGTCTGGATCAGACTGATATACTTCAGGAAAGTTTTCTTTTGTGAAAAGCACAACTGGGCTAAAAGAGGCTGCTCCTAGGTGGTAACTCACCATAGAACAAGCTACTGAGCTGTTGTTCATTCCTGGTAGAGCACTTCTCTCTTTGTATGCCTATATAACAACCTGGCACTTTTATTTAATACAAACTAGTATAATTTAATTTCGGCGTAGGAGTATCTCAGAAATCTCCTCTGAGAAAAAGGGGGGGCATGCACATTATAAGGTTGGTCTATATATTTTTCCAGGGCTGCTTTTTATTTCCAGTCTGGTCGTGGCTGCGAAATTCATTTAAAGGGTTCTCTGGGACCTCTAAATCGTATGACAGAATTTGCCATCCAGATTGTTTTCCATCAGACACCACATTTTTGAGCAGCTTTTTATGTGATTTCGAAATTCTCTAATGTAACAGTTTTACCTATTAAAAATAATATTGGCCTTTTTAAAATGCTGCATATCTTGCCTATTCCAGTGACTTGTTTTATGTTAAAGTGTATGCACACGCTCAGTTCACAAGTTAATAAATAATAATTTAATAGATTTCTAAAAAAAATTTTTTTTAAAAATTCTCAAATCACACGTATACTAAAATAGAATGTTAATTTTGGTTTGTAAATCAAGTGACTGGACACTTCTAAAATGTTAAAATTCATCATCAATATTGAATAAATTAGGTGAAGAGTTTACTTTATCTTTGGCTTAGGCCCTTATTTATGAAAGGCCTGTCGGACATGATCCGACATTGCGGATCATGTCCGATAGACCTCGCTGAATGCGGAGAGCAATACGCTCTTGGGAACTGCTGGTGCAACGCCACCCCCTGCAGATTCGCGGCCAACGCCACTAGCAGGGGGTTGTCAATCAACCCGATCATATTCGATCGGGTTTAATTGCGGCGATCTCTGTCCGCCTCCTCAGAGCAGGCGGACAGGTTATGGAGCAGCGGTCTTTAGAAGGCTCGCCAGAAACACGGGCCCTTTATCTTATCTTTTTTTTGTGAAGATTTCTAACCTCCCCTTCCCCGCTAATGCACATTTGAAAAATATTTGTCAAAAGCATTTTAAGTACATTTAACAATTCATGTTTTTGCATAAAAATTGTGCTTTGCAACAGAGAGGCCGGAAAACAAAATCTGTAACCTAGGTTTTCAACATCCTGCAAAATTGCTTAAACCAGCTATTTAATTAACAGCATTTGCAGGGTACAGAATTTGCTTTTTTGTCCTCACTATTTCTATTTTTACACAAATCCAAAAGATGTATAGTATTATTTTAAACCTTCTTCCTTTTATGTAAAATTGTGCTTGTCCAAATTTCCCCTGAGAAGCCACATAAAAGAAAAGGAAATTCTGTAACCAAGCTTTGCTTAAAGGGATGGTCTACTCCAGAATTTTTATTGTTTTAAAATAAATAATCCCTTTATTACTCATTCCCCAGTTTTGCATAACCAACACTGTTATAGAAATATACTTTTTACCTCTGTGATTACCTTGTATCTAAGCCTCTGCAGACTGCCCCCTTATCTCAGTTCTATTGACAGACTTGCAATTTAGCCAAACTCCTAGTTTGTGCAGACTCCTAGTTAACTCCATGAATATGAGCACAATGTTATCTATATAGCACACATGAACTATCGCCCTCTAGCTGTAAATACGTGTCAAAATACACTGAGATTAGAGGCAGCATTCAAGGGTTTAGAAATTATGAGCCTACCTAAATTTAGCTTTTAACTAAGAATAACAAGAGTACAAAGCAAATTTGATGATAAAAGTAAATTGAAAAGTTGTTTAAAATGATATGCCCTATCTGAATCATAAAAATGTATTTTTGACTAGACTGTACCTTTAAAGATTCTCTTGATAAATAGGTAGAGACAGATTGCAACATTTGGAAGAAAACCCAGGTTACAAAAGCTGCCTCTTTAGCCTTTCTAGGGAACATAGGATACAGAAGCACATCATGTTTAAAGTCCCTTCAACCAGGTTTATATTATATATGTAATTCAGATGGCCTAGCATATCTAATTTAAACAGCAGCTATTCAAATGGGTTTAAGTGGATAAACATAACAAACCCAAAAATCAGATGCATTGAATACACCCAGCAAACCCAAAATGGATTGGAATGTAGACCATATTAGTTTTGATAAAACATGTAGTTCTTCAAAATTTAAAGAGACATGAACCCACCTAAAAAAAATTCTCTCGTTATAGAGAAATATTTTTTTTAAAAACAGAAAGTTTCAAACATACTTATATTATTAAAAGGGACATGCAACCCCAATTTTTTTTTTCATGATTCAGATAGAGAATACAATTTTAAACAACTTTCCAATTTACGTCTATTATCTAAATTTGTTTCATTTTCTTGGCATCATTTGTTGAAGGAGCAGCAATGCACTACTGATTTCTAACAGAACACATGGGTGAGCCAATGACAATCGGTGTATATATGCAGCCACCAATCAGCAGCTAGAACTTAGGTTCTTTGCTGCTCCTGAGCTTTCCTAGATAAACCTTCCAGCAAAGGATTACAAGAGAAGGAAGCAAATTAAACAATAGAAGTAAATTGTAAAGTTGTTTAAAACTGTATTCTCTATCTGAATCATGAAAGATTTTTTTGGGTTTCATGTCCCTTTAAATCTACTTTGTTCTCTTGGTATTCTTTATTGAAGAGAATGCCTAGATAGGTAGCGTGCACAGCAGTTTTCCAAGAATACTTTTTGAGCACTAGATGGCCCTGTGCTTTCACAGTGTATGGCATTTTTAAAGGCATTCTTGCAAAACTGCTGCCATATAGCGCTTCAGACATGTGCCTTACCTACCTGCGTTTCAATGGAGGATACCAAGAAAACAGGCAATTTCATAATAGAAGTAAAATCTAAATTATTTTTTCTCTTACTTGGTGTATTCAGTCCACGGATTCATCCTTACTTGTGGGATATTCTCAATCCCTACAGGAAGTGGCAAAGAGAGCACACAGCAAAGCTGTCCATATAGCTCCCCTCAGGCTCCGCCCCCCAGTCATTCTCTTTGCCGCTCTAACAAGTAGCATCTCCACGGGAGAGGTAAAGAGTATGTGGTGTTAGATTTGTAGTTTTTATTTCTTCAATCAAGAGTTTGTTATTTTAAAATAGTGCCGGTTTGTACTATTTACTCTGAGGCAGAAAGTGATGAAGATTTCTGCTGAGAGGAAAAAGATTTTAGCATGTTGTAACTAAAATCCATGGCTGTTCCCACACAGGACTGTTGAGTACCGGAGAACTTCAGTTGGGGGGAACAGTTTGCAGGCTTATACTGCTTAAGGTATGCTCAGTCATTTTTTCTAACAAGACTTGGTAGTGCTAGAAGACTGACAGAAACCCAATGAGGGAAGGTAAGCCATTTTCTGAGACACAGTATAGAATGATGGCTTAAGTTAAGGGCTTAAATACTGGTAGACACTGTGATGGGCTAAATCGATTACTTTATTAGGGTAATCTGGTATTTATCAAGCGTTTTAAACGTTGGTAACACTTTTGTTTTTTTTTTATTACGCCTGGCATATTAAAAGACACCTAATTTGACTCAGGAAGGACCCATAACTCTGGAAGGAAGAGGGAGGGGGCCTCATTTTCGCGCCTCAGTTGCGCAGTTGATTTACAAGATAGCTTTATGCAGCTTCACGTGTAGAGCCTTAAGAGTACAGGAGGACTTCAGGGAGGCTTATTTTTCTTCTGTAAATAACCCTAAAGGAAGGTAAAGCCACAGCAAAGACTGTGGCATCATACTGTAGTGGGTTAAAACGGTTATTTACTTCATTTTGCTCCGGTTTGAGCAATAAGGGGTTAATTGATTTGAAAATTTGCGTGCAATCATTTCAAAGCATTAGGATCATGTGGTGAAAATTTCATTAAGATCGGATGTTTTTTGATGATTTGGTAAAAAAATGTGTGCTTTTTATTATTTAAAGAGACAGTAACGTTTTTTCAAAAAGTGATTTTTTCAATACTTTAGTGTTGTCTGAGTCTGTCAAACATGTCTGAGCCTTCAGATAGACCTTGTTCTTTATGTTCAAAAGCCATGGCAGTACCTCCATTGCATTTATGTTTAAAGTGTGCCAAAACATCAAAGCATTTTAAAGATCATCCAGTGACAATTAAAAATGCAGCCCAAGATGATTCCTTAACGGAGGGTAATGAGGATAGTCCTTCTTCCTCCCCCCATGTGTCTACACCAGTTACGCCCGCGCAAGCGATGCCTAGTACCTCTAGCGCATTGGCCCCTATTACTTTACAACAATTAGCAGCAGTAATGGATAATTCCCTTGCAGCATTTTTATCCAAACTGCCTGTTTTTCCAAAAAAGCGCGATAGCTCAGTTTTAAATACAGAGGTTGAGCAATCTGAAGCTTTGGATAATTTATCTGTAGTACCCTCACAAAACTCAGAAGTAGCAGTGAGGGACGGTCTGTCTGAGGGAGAAATTTCTGACACAGGAAAAGTTTCTCAGCAGGCAGAGTCAGATTCCTTAGCATTTAAATTTAAGCTGGAGGGGGCTGTTTCCACACTTGCTAAGCGTACAACTATACCAATAGAGGACAGTTGTGCTTTCAAAGATCCTATGGATAAAAAATTGGAAGGATTGCTGAAGAAAATTTTTGTTCAGCAAGGTTTTCTTCTTCAACCAATTGCCTGCATTATTCCGGTAACTACTGCAGTGGCTTTTTGGTTCGAAGCCCTGGAGGAGTCGCTCCAGAGGGAGACTTCATACGATGAGGTCATGGATAGAATTCATGCTCTAAAGCTGGCTAATTCTTTTATCACGGATGCCGCTCTCCATTAGCTAAGCTAGCGGCGAAAAACTCAGGTTTTGCCATCATGGCGCGAAGAGCGCTTTGGCTCAAATCATGGTCGGCCGATGTGTCGTCCAAAACGAAACTGTTAAATATTCCCTTCAAGGGGAAAACTCTGTTTGGCCCAGAGCTGAAAGAAATTATTTCAGATATCACAGGGGGCAAGGGCCATGCCCTTCCACAAGATAGGCCGTTTAAGGCTAAAAACAAGGCTAATTTTCGCTCCTTTCGCAACTTCCGGAGTGGACCGGCCACAACCTCTGCTGCTGCAAAGCAAGATAACGCTTCCCAGCCCAAAGCAACCTGGAAACCCTTGCAGGGCTGGAATAAGGGTAAACAGGCCAAGAAGCCTGCTCCTGCTACCAAGACAGCATGAAGGGGTAGCCCCCGATCCGGGATCGGATCTAGTGGGGGGCAGACTTTCTCTCTTCGCTCAGGCTTGGGCAAGAGATGTTCCAGATCCCTGGGCATTAGAAATAGTTGCTCAGGGGTACCTTCTAGAATTCAAGGATTCTCCCCCAAGGGGAAGGTTCCACATTTCTCATTTGTCTTCAGACCAAATAAAGAAACAGGCGTTCTTACGCTGTGTAGAAGATCTTCTACAAATGGGAGTGATACACCCAGTTCCTATTGCAGAACAAGGACTGGGCTTTTACTCAAACCTGTTCGTAGTTCCCAAAAAGGAGGGAACTTTCAGGCCAATCCTGGACCTAAAGATTCTAAACAAATTCCTAAGAGTTCCGTCCTTCAAGATGGAAACCATTCAGACTATTTTGCCGATGATCCAGGAGGGTCAATATATGACTACCGTGGATCTAAAGGATGCGTATCTACATATTCCTATCCACAAAGATCACCATCAGTTCCTAAGGTTCGCCTTTCTGGACAAACATTACCAGTTCGTGGCCCTTCCTTTCGGGTTGGCCACCGCTCCCAGAATTTTCACAAAGGTGCTAGGATCCCTTCTGGTGGTACTAAGACCGCGGGGCATTGCAGTAGCACCTTACCTAGACGACATATTAATACAGGCGTCGTCCTTTCACAGAGCCAAGGTTCATACGGACATCGTCCTGGCCTTTCTAAGGTCTCACGGGTGGAAGGTGAACATAGAAAAGAGTTCTCTGTCCCCGCTCACAAGGGTTCCCTTTCTGGGAACATTGATAGACTCAGTAGAAATGAAAATCTTTCTGACAGAGGTCAGGAAGTCAAAACTGTTGAATACTTGCCGAGTTCTTCATTCCATTCCTCGGCCTTCCGTGGCTCAGTGCATGGAAGTAATTGGGTTAATGGTTGCGGCAATGGACGTGGTCCCTTTTGCCCGAATCCATCTCAGACCACTGCAGCTGTGCATGCTCAAACAGTGGAATGGAGATTACGCAGATTTGTCTCCGCAAATTCAAATGGACCAGAAAACCAGAGACTCTCTTCTCTGGTGGTTGTCTCAAGATCACCTGTCTCAGGGTATGAGTTTCCGCAGACCGGAGTGGATCATTGTCACGACCGATGCCAGTCTGTTAGGCTGGGGTGCGGCCTGGAACTCCCTGAAGGCTCAGGGGCTATTTTCTCGGGAAGAATCTCTTCTCCCGATAAACATTTTGGAGCTGAGAGCGATATTCAATGCGCTCCAGGTGTGGCCTCAACTAGCAGAGGCCAAATTCATCAGATTTCAGTCGGACAACATCACGACTGTATGTAGGGTACATCAATCATCAGGGAGGAACAAAAAGTTCCCTAGTGATGAAGGAAGTATCCAAGATTATCAAATGGGCGGAGGATCACTCCTGCCATCTATCTGCAATTCACATCCCAGGGGTAGACAACTGGGAGGCGGATTTTCTGAGTCGTCAGACTTTCCATTCGGGGGAGTGGGAACTCCACCCGGAGGTTTTTGCTCAGCTGATCCAGCTATGGGGCATTCCAGAATTGGATCTGATGGCGTCCCGTCAGAACACCAAACTTCCCCTTTACGGATCCAGATCCAGGGATCCCAAGGCGGCGTTGATAGATGCATTAACAGCACCTTGGTCATTCAATCTAGCCTATGTCTTTCCACCGTTTCCTCTTCTCCCTCGGCTAGTAGCCAGAATCAAACAGGAGAAAGCTTCGGTAATTCTGATAGTGCCTGCGTGGCCACGCAGGACTTGGTATGCAGACCTAGTGGACATGTCATCGGTCCCACCATGGAAACTGCCATCGAGGCAGGATCTTCTAATTCAAGGTCCTTTCAAGCATCCAAATCTAGTTTATCTGCAACTGACTGCTTGGAGATTGAACGCTTAATTCTAGCTAAGCGTGGGTTCTCTGATTCAGTTATAGACACTCTGATACAGGCCAGGAAGCCTGTCACCATGAAAATTTACCATAAGATATGGTGGAAATATCTTTGTTGGTGTGAATCCAAGGGTTACTCGTGGAGTAAGGTTAGGATTCCAAGGATATTGTCTTTTTTCCAAGAAGGATTGGAGAAAGGTCTGTCAGCTAGTTCCTTAAAGGGACAGATATCTGCTCTGTCTATCCTGTTACATAAGCGTCTGGCAGCTGTACCAGATGTTCAGGTGTTTGCACAGGCCCTAGTTAGAATCAAGCCTGTTTACAAGCCTGTGGCTCCTCCATGGAGTCTAAATTTGGTTCTTTCAGTTCTTCAAGGGGTTCCGTTTGAACCTTTGCATTCCATAGATATTAGGTTGTTATCTTGGAAAGTTTTGTTTTTAGTAGCTATTTCTTCTGCTCGAAGAGTTTCTGAATTATCTGCTTTGCAGTGTAATTCACCCTATCTGGTGTTCCATGCAGATAAGGTTGTTTTGCGTACCAAACCTGGTTTCCTTCCAAAAGTGGTTTCTAATAAGAATATTAACCAGGAAATCATTGTTCCTTCTCTGTGTCCTAATCCAGTTTCTAAGAAGGAACGACTTTTACACAATCTTGACGTGGTTGGTGCTTTAAAATTCTATTTACAAGCAACTAAAGATTTCAGACAAACATCATCCTTGTTTGTTGTCTATTCGGGTAAGAGGAGAGGTCAGAAAGCGACTGCTACCTCTCTTTCCTTCTGGCTGAAAAGCATCATCCGATTGGCTTATGAGACTGCAGGACAGCAGCCTCCTGAACGAATTACAGCTCATTCCACCAGAGCTGTGGCTTCCACATGGGCTTTCAAGAACGAGGCTTCTGTTGAACAGATTTGTAAGGCAGCGACTTGGTCTTCAATGCATACATTTGCCAAATTTTACAAATTCGATACTTTTGCTTCTTCGGAGGCTATTTTTGGGAGAAAGGTTTTGCAAGCAGTGGTGCCTTCCGTTTAGGTTACCTGACTTGTTCCCTCCCTTTATCCGTGTCCTATTGCTTTGGTATTGGTATCCCACAAGTAAGGATGAATCCGTGGACTGAATACACCAAGTAAGAGAAAACAGAATTTATGCTTACCTGATAAATTACTTTCTCTTACAGGTGTATTCAGTCCACGGCCCGCCCTGGCATCAAGTCAGGTTCAAATTTAATTTACAGTAACTACAGTCACCACTGCACCCTATGGTTCTCCTTTTTCTCCTAACCGTCGGTCGAATTACTGGGGGGGCGGAGCCTGAGGGGAGCTATATGGACAGCTTTGCTTTGTGCTCTTTTTGCCACTTCCTGTAGGGATTGAGAATATCCCACAAGTAAGGATGAATCTGTGGACTGAATACACCTGTAAGAGAAAGTAATTTATCAGGTAAGCATAAATTCTGTTTTTCTTTCATGTAATTGGCAAGAGTCCATGAGCTAGTGACATATGGGATATACAATCCTACCAGGAGGGGCAAAGTTTCCCAAACCTCAAAATGCCTATAAATACACCCCTCACCACACCCACAATTCAGTTTTTACAAACTTTGCCTCCTATGGAGGTGGTGAAGTAAGTTTGTGCTAAGATTTCTACGTTGATATGCGCTTCTCAGCATTGTTGAAGCCTGATTCCTCTCAGAGTACAGTAAATGTCAGAGGGACGTGAAGGGAGTATCACTTATTTGAATACAATGATTTCCCTAACGGGGGTCTTTTTCATAGGTTCTCTGTTATCGGTCGTAGAGATTCATCTCCTACCTCCCTTTTCAGATCGACGATATACTCTCAATTTACCATTACCTCTACTAATAACTGTTTTAGTACTGGTTTGGCTATCTGCTATATGTGGATGGGTGTCTTTTGGTAAGTATGTTTTTTATTTCTTAAGACACCTCAGATATGGTTTGGCACTTTATGCATTTATATAAAGTTGTAAATATAAGTATTGTACTTATATTTGCCATGAGTCAGGTTCATGTATTTCCTTCTGCAGACTGTCAGTTTTATATTTGGGGAATATAAACATCTTTTAAAAATGAAATGTATTTCTTACCTGGGGTTTAGTCTTTTTTTCAATTGACTACTTCTTACAAATTGCGGGCGGTATTAGGCCCGCGGGAGCGACAAATGCTAAACTTTATTGCATCATTCTTGGCGTGAAAATTTTTTTGGCGCGAAAAAGTAAGTCTATGATGCAAGTTCGTCACTTCCGGCGTCATACTTGACGCCGAGACTATTCACACTGTTGCGTCATTAGTGACGCGAGTGTGTCATTTCCGGTTATTTTTTCATTATTTCTATACCCCATTGATGTTTGCCTCTTGCTTTTTTCTATCAGAGGGCTATGCTATTTGCATTTTTTCCCATTCCTGAAACTGTCATATAAGGAAATAGATAATTTTGCTTTATATGTTGTTTTTTATCTTACATTTTGCAAGATGTCTCAACCTGATCCTGCCTCAGAAGTTTCTACTGGAACATTGCTGCCTGACATCGGTTCTACCAAAGCTAAGTGCATTTGTTGTAAAATTGTAGAAATTATATCGCCAAATGTCATTTGTAATAGTTGTCATGATAAACTTTTACATGCAGATAGTGTATCCATTAGTAATAGTACATTGCCAGTTACAGTTCCTTCTACTTCTAATGTGCATGATATACCTGTAAATTTTAAAGAATTTGTTTCTGATTCTATTCTGAAGGCTTTTTTCTACATTTCCACCTTCAAATAAACGTAAAAGGTCTTTTAAAACTTCTCATTTAGTTGATGAAATTTCAAATGACCAACAACATAATAATTTATCCTCTTCTGATGAGGATCTATCTGATTCAGAAGATCCTTCCTCAGACATTGACACTGACAAATCTACTTATTTATTTAAAATTGAGTATATGCGTTCTTTATTAAAAGAAGTGTTAATTACTTTGGATATTGAGGTAACCAATCCTCTTGACGTTCAGTCTAATAAACGTTTAAATGCTGTTTTTAAACCTCCTGTGGTTTCTCCAGGGGTTTTTCTTATTCCTGAGGCTATTTCTGATATGATTTCTAAGGAATGGAATAAGCCAGGTACTTCTTTTATTCCTTCTTCAAGGTTTAAAAAATTGTATCCTTTACTAGCAAAATCTATAGAGTTTTGGGAAAAGATCCCCAAAGTTGATGGGGCTATTTCTACTCTTGCTAAACGTACCACTATTCCTATAGAAGATAGTACTTCATTTAAGGATCCTTTAGATAGGAAGCTTGAATCTTATCTAAGGAAGGCCTATTTATATTCAGGTCATCTTCTCAGACCTGCAATTTCTTTGGCTGATGTTGCGGCTGCATCAACTTTCTGGTTGGAGAATTTAGCGCAACAGGAATTGGATTCTGACTTATCTAGCATTATTCGCTTACTGCAATATGCTAATCATTTTATTTGTGATGCTATTTTTTATATTATCAAAATTGATGTTAGATCCATGTCTTTAGCTATTTTAGCTAGAAGAGCTTTGTGGCTTAAATCCTGGAATGCTGATATGACATCTAAATCTAGATTACTATCTCTTTCTTTCCAAGGTAATAATTTACTTGGTTCCCAGTTGGATTCTATTATTTCAACTGTTACTGGGGGAAAGGGAGTTTATCTGCCTCAGGATAAAAAACCTAAGGGTAAATCTAAGGCTTCTAACCGTCTTCGTTCCTTTCGTCAGAATAAGGAACAAAAACTCAATCCTCCCCCCAAGGAATCTGCCTCCAATTGGAAGCCTTCCTCAAATTGGAATAAATCCAAGCCTTTTAGGAAACCAAAGTCAGCCCCTAAGTCCGCATAAAGGTGCGGCTCTCATTCCAGCTCAGCTGGTAGGGGGCAGATTAAGGTTTTTCAAGGATATTTGGATAAAATCTGTTCAAAATCAATGGATTCAGAGCATTGGCTCTCAAGGGTATCAAATAGGATTCAGAGTAAGACCTCCTGTGAGAAGATTTTTTTCTCTCACGTATACCAGTAAATCCAATAAAAGCTCAGGCTTTCCTGAAGTGTGTTTCAGACCTGGAGTCTTCAGGGGTAATCATGCCAGTTCCTCTTCTGGAACAAGGTTTGGGTTTTATTCAAATCTATTCATTGTCCCAAAGAAGGAAAATTTATTCAGACCAGTTCTGGATCTGAAAATTTTTAATCGTTATGTAAGAGTACCAACTTTCAAGATGGTGACTATAAGGACTATCCTGCCTTTTGTTCAGCAAGGACATTATATGTCCACAATAGACTTGCAGGATGCATAACTTCATATTCCGATTCATCCAGAACATTATCAGTTTCTGAGATTCTCTTTTCTAGACAAGCATTACCAATTTGTTGCTCTTCCATTTGGCCTAGCAACAGCTCCAAGAATCTTTTCAAAGGTTCTGGGTGCCCTACTCTCTGTAATCAGAGAACAGGGTATTGCTGTGTTTCCTTATTTGGACGATATCTTGGTACTAGCTCAGTCTTTACGTTCTGCAGAATCTCACACAAATCAACTAGTGTTGTTTCTTCGGAAACATGGTTGGAGGATCAATTTACCAAAGAGTTTCTTGATTCCTCAGACAAGGGTCCCCTTTTTAGGCTTCTAGATAGATTCAGTGTCCATGACTCTGTCTCTAACAGACAAGAGACGTTTAAAATTGGTTGCAGCCTGCCGGCACCTTCAGTCTCAGTCATTCCCTTCAGTGGCTATGTGCATGGAAGTTTTAGGTCTCATGAATGCAGCATCGGACGCGATCCCCTTTGCTCGTTTTCACATGAAACCTCTTCAGCTTTGTATGCTGAATCAATGGTGCAGGGATTATACAAAGGTATCACAATTAATATCCTTAAATCCCAATGTACGACACTCTCTGACATGGTGGATAGATCACCATCGTTTAGTTCAAGGGGCTTCTTTTGTTCGGCCAACCTGGACTGTGATCACAACAGATGCAAGTCTCTCAGGTTGGGGAGCTGTTTGGGGATCTCTGACAGCACAAGGGGTTTGGAAATCTCAAGAGGCGAGATTACCAATAAATATTTTAGAACTCGTGCAATTCTCAGAGCTCTTCAGTTTTGGCCTCTGTTAAAGAGAGAACCGTTCATTTGTTTTCAGACAGACAATATCACAACAGTGGCATATGTCAATCATCAGGATGGGACTCACAGTCCCCAAGCTATGAAAGAAGTATCTCGAATACTTGTTTGGGCGGAATCCAGCTCCTGTCTAATCTCTGGGGTGCATATCCCAGGTGTAGACAATTGGGAAGCGGATTATCTCAGCCGCCAGACTTTACATCCAGGGGAGTGGTCTCTCCATCCAGATGTGTTTTCTCAGATTGTTCAGATGTGGGGTCTTCCAGAGATAGATCTCATGGCCTCTCATCTAAACAAGAAACTTCCCAACAATTATAGCAAAGTATTGGAAAAACCCTATTCCTCATTATAATGTTATTCTTAATAAAATTAGATTTTACTATCAAATGGCAAACATTGCGTCCTCACTACTAGATAATAGAAACAAATTTTTGAGGATCTGGGAGGACTGGATTGTATGGGAAGATACAGTTAGAATGCAGAATAGACAAAGCATTAGAAACCAGGAGAACTAAGAAGTGATTACAAGATTGAAATGGCCTGGTGAGTACCCCTCAGAACTCTCCCCTCTCTCTCTTTTCTTTTTTTTCTTTTCTTTTTTTTTTTTTTCTCTTTTTATCTGTAGACTCTCTTGTCCTCCTCCTATCTTTATTAGTTTGTCTATGACTACTTAAACTTGAAAATTAAGAGGTAACCATATAAACATATAAAGTTGTTGTGTAATGTCGGTCAGCTTCTCATGCTAAGATATGATCTGTCTATTGATTTGATTATTGCTGACTTATTATTTGTATTGTTGTGGAAACCTTTAATAAAAAATATTTCAAAATAAACAAGAAACTTCCCAGATACCTGTCCAGGTCCAGGGATGTTCAGTGGATGCGCTGACACTTCCTTGGTGTTATCATCCTGCTTACATCTTCCCGCCTCTAGTTCTCCTTCCAAGAGTGATTTCCAAAATCATCATGGAACAGTCATTTGTGTTGCTGGTGGCGCCAGCATGGCCACACAGGTTTTGGTATGCGGATCTGGTTCGGATGTCCAGTTGCCTGCCATGGCCACTTCCGTTACGGCCAGACCTACTATCTCAAGGTCCGTTTTTCCATCAGGATCTCAAATCATTACATTTGAAGGAATGAAAATTGAACGCTTAGTTTTAAGTCATAGAGGTTTCTCTGACTCAGTGATTAATACTATGTTACAAGCTCGTAAATCTGTCTCTAGAAAGATTTATTATAGAGTTTGGAAGACTTACATCTCATGGTGTTCTTCTCATAAATTTTCCTGGCATTCTTTTAGAATTCCTACAATTTTACAGTTTCTTCAGAATGGTTTGGATAAGGGTTTGTCTGTAAGTTCCTTGAAAGGACAAATCTCTGCTCTTTCGGTTTTATTTCACAGAAAGATTGCTATACTTCCAGATATACACTGTTTTGTACAGGCTTTAGCTTGTATTAAGCCTGTCATTAAATAAATTTCTCCTCCTTGGAGTCTTAATTTGGTTCTGAAGGCTTTACAGGCTCCTCCATTTGAGCCTATGCATTCTTTGGACATTAAACTACTTTCGTGGAAAGTGTTGTTCCTTTTGGCCATCTCTTCTGCTAGAAGAGTTTCTGAGCTATCTGCTCTTTCTTGTGAATCTCCTTTTCTAATTTTTCATCAGGATAAGGCGGTTTTGCGGACTTCTTTTGAATTTTTACCTAAGGTTGTGAATTCTAACAACATTAGTAGAGAAATTGTTGTCCCTTCCTTGTGCCCTAATCCTAAGAATCCTTTGGAAAGATCCTTACATTCTTTTGATGTGGTGAGGGCTTTGAAATATTATGTTGAAGCTACTAAAGATTTCAGGAAGACTTCTAGTCTGTTTATATTTTCTGGTCCTAGGAAAGGTCAGAAGGCCTCTGCTATTTCCTTGGCCTCTTGGTTAAAGCTTTTGATTCATCAAGCTTATTTGGAGTCGGGTCAAGCCTCGCCTCAGAGAATTACAGCTCATTCTACTAGATCAGTCTCCACTTCGTGGGCTTTTAAAAATGAAGCTTCAGTTGATCAGATTTGCAAAGCAGCAACTTGGTCCTCTTTGCATACATTTACTAAATTCTACCGTTTTGATGTATTTGCTTCTTCGGAAGCAGTTTTTGGTAGAAAAGTTCTTCAGGCAGCTGTTTCAGCTTGATTCTTCTGCTTTTGATTTAAGTTTTTTTCTTTCAAAAATTTTCAGCGGTATATGGCTGTTTTTATTTTATTCCCTCCCTCTCTAGTGACTCTTGAGTGGAGATCCACATCTTGGGTATTGATATCCCATATGTCACTAGCTCATGGACTCTTGCCAATTACATGAAAGAAAAGATAATTTATGTAAGAACTTACCTGATAAATTAATTTCTTTCATATTGGCAAGAGTCCATGAGGCCTACCCTTTTTATGGTGGTTATGATTTTTTATATAAAGCACAATTATTTCCAAATTTCCTTTGTTGATGCTTTTTACTCCTTTCTTTATCACCCCACTGCTTGGCTATTCATTAAACTGAATTGTGGGTGTGGTGAGGGGTGTATTTATAGGCATTTTGAGGTTTGGGAAACTTTGCCCCTCCTGGTAGGATTATATATCCCATACGTCACTAGCTCATGGACTCTTGCCAATATGAAAGAAATGAATTTATCAGGTAAGTTCTTACATACAAAAACAATGGGGCTCTACTATATCTAAGTAGTGTGTCCAGAAATAAGGTGCGCCTAATTTATGCTATTTCAAAAAAGTGATAATATGGATAGATCCTAAGTTTTATATCTTACAAAAAATAAACAATATGAACTGTATAATTATAAATACAAATACATAACAATAGTCACCACAGTCATATGGTTAGGAAATATACATCCATAGATGCAAGTGAAAGTCCCAATATAGAGTGATGTCCAATCTGGAAATGATGTCCCAAACGATAGCTGCTCTCTCCAAAGATGTTGAAAAAGAGATGACTGCGTTCTGTATAGAAACAAAAAAAGAAGAGGCGCTCTGGTGCAGATGATCCTTGGCTACAAATGATTCTAAACTAACAGTTCAGAGTAATACTCACAAAGATGTTTGCACATGCAGTGCAATAACAGGTGAGCCGAAGCTTCAGAGATGTAGCCTGATGAAACGGCATGTTAGCCGAGAAACGCGTTGCTAAGTAATTTTTATATTTTTAATAAATACTTTTATTTTGTCTACCTTGCTGGTGAATTGTTCTATTTGCCTTATTGATCCCTTGCTTGGATTAACCTCTATCGGCATATCCACCTTTATTTTCCACCACTCCTCCAACGATCCAGGAGCAGCTGTACAGGCCTCAGGGAGTCAGCCGAACGGCTCTTTAAGATTCGGCACGCCTGATATTGCACTGCTTGTGCAACTCCGTTTGTGAGTATAACTTCTCGACATCTGTTGTATGTGTATTCTGTGCCTGGGATAATCTGCACCAAGGGCGGTATCTATATTTTATGTCATAGGTATCTTTTTCCCCACATCGTTGGTGAAGTGATTACCCAGTGAACAGCTGATTTCACCCTCTAGCGAGTCAGCCGAGCGGCTCTGAAGCTTCGGCTCACCTGTTATTGCACTGCATGTGCAAACATCTTTGTGAGTATTACTCTGAACTGTTAGTTTAGAATCATTTGTAGCCAAGGATCATCTGCACCAGAGCGCCTCTTCTTTTTTTGTTTCTATACAGAACGCAGTCAAGTTCTTACATAAATTATGTTTGTTTAATTAAACACTGTCTGAATCTTGAAAGAAAATTTTTTCATGCCCCTTTTAAAAAATCTTAAATGGAAATTAAGCACTAAATAAATGTTTGCTAGAATGATGCATAAAGAAAAGATTAGTCTTAGAATAACATGTAGATGTATTTTTTAAAATTTCATTAACTGTTTAAATATTGACAAAAAAAGTGTAAAGTTTATAATTTACACTTAGGTTACCTTCTCTGCTGTGGCTAATAAGGGACAATTATAAATAGGTCACTAGAGTGTGCAGCCAATGGCTATGTGGAATATAACAGTGTTCTGCACATCCATTTCTAACAGGAACTGAAAAGATCAATTTCAGAATGGAATTACAGGAAAAGGGGACAAAATAAATAACAAAAGTATATTGCAGAGTTTTTTTTCATATGTATGATTTAGAATTTTATATTACCATCTCATAGTTTTTAATGTCCCTTTAAAAGGATACTAATTAGATATATTCATATCTAACATACAGCACCTCTGAAGAATATAAAGGAACAAAAAAAAAAAAAAAATAAAAAAAAAAAAATATATATATATATTTATTCCTTTATATTCTTCAGAAGCGCTGTATGTTAGATATGAATATATCTAATTAGAAGAAAATAAATGTATACTTATTTTCCTCTGAATAAAAGTGCGAAATACTAAAATTATTAATAAATGTATTTAATAATATATGACAGTGTGTTTTTAAAATAATCAAACATATATTGTTCTTAGTTCACATTCAGTTTAATATACATTATTTAGATGTCAGACTGGATGGCTATCACCATATTACATTTAATCTGCTTAAAAACCTCATAAGTTATTTGATCAATATATACATCAGGAGTAAGTTTTTTGCATATTTTCTGTCGAGTAAGTGAAAAAGATTGCTTGAAAATCTACAGGGAATTTAGCCTAGAAATGGTAAAAAATATTGCACAATACTACACAAAGGCCTGTAAACAAGCTACAATTTGTCTTTTCTTTTCTATAAAATATATTGCCTTGAAATATAAGTTAAAAACCTTTATTTTAGTAACATATGTACATAATGAACAAAAAATGCTTTTATTCTTACATTTTATGCTTTCCAGAAGCTAGTAGGTTAATTATAGGTAAAGTTTGGCTTTTTTTAATAGCAGTTAGAACTTCTTAAATTTTTAATATTAAATTAATATAAATCTTTTAAAGTCCAAAAATTTTTTTTTACAAAGTTTTGTCGATAGGAAATATTTTGACATAAGATAAAACAGCTATTATGAAAGGCTTGAGAGAAAAAAAAAAAAACGTAAAAGAAAGGAAGAAAGGGTCAGATTACAAGTGGAGCACAAACGTTTGCATGCAAGCGATAAGGAGTTTATCACGGGTGTTTGCGCTCTTCAGGCTTACAGCTGGTATTGCAAGTTGAAAGTAAACGCGATCGCTTGAGCGCAATCGCGATTTACACTCGAATGATTACCCCTTTCTCAGAGCTCTGGTTAACTGTTTTGTAAAATAAAAAAAGTTGCACAAAATACATCAAAAATACATTACAAAGTAAAGGTACACACATAATAAAACCATCTAATAAAATGATTTACAAAACATATTAAACACAAAAGTTATAAGGGATCAAAGATATGAGATCTCAGGTGTTACAGAAAAGAAGGCAGACAAAGGGCTTTAACATAGAGATGCATACTTATACATGTGTAAAGATATACTTGATGTATGTAGAATATATATATATATATATGTGTACATATGTAGTTATGTATTTATATGTATATTTACAGACATATTTACACATATAAACACATAAATACATAGGTTCACATATATAGAAGTGCATTGGAGCCCTTTGCAGTTAAAAGGACATTTTTATTGTTTAAAAAGATAGATAATTCCTTTATTACCCATTCCCCGGTTTTGCATAACCAACACAGTTATATAAATACACTTTTTACCTCTGTGATTACCTTGTATCTAAGCCTCTGCAAACTGTCAGAGCCGGCTCAGTGGAACTCCACGTGCATGAGCACGTTGCTCTGGCAAAATGCAGACGGACATTTGGCAGACAGAATTCTGTCAGATGGACATTTGGCCGACGGACAGAATGCCGAAGCATGTTCCGATTTCGACTGAGGGCAGATACGCTCCAGAGTACTCTGTTCTAATCAAAGCCTCGGGCGCCACAACTGCCTCTGGGAACCTTACCATGGGTCCCAGCCTGCACGTCTTGTAATTCTCTTATTTTATCAATTGCATCAATTAATCTAATCTATCAAATCTATCTATCTATTTCATGGCCGGACTGTTATTTGACAGCCACTTGTGTGTCGGTCAAATGTCTGTCGGCTTAAAGGGGCAGTAAAGTCATAAAAAAACTTTCATGATTTAAATAGGGCATGTCATTTTAAACAACTTTCCAATATACTTTTATTACCAATTTTGCTTTGTTCTCTTGGTATTCTTAGTTGAAATCTAAACCTAGGAGGTTCATATGCTAATTTCTTAGACCTTGAAGGCCGCCTCTAATCTGAAAGCTTTTTGACAGTTTTTTACCACTAGAGGGCGTTAGTTCATGTGTTTCACATAGATAACATTGAGCTCAGGCACGTGAAGCTCCAAGGAGTCAGCACTGATTGGCTAAAAATGCAAGTCTGTCAAAATAACTTAAATAAGGGGGCAGTTTGCAGAGGCATATATACAAGGTAATCACAGAGGTAAAAAGTATATTATTATAACTGTGTTGGTTATGCAAAACTGGGGAATGGGTAATAAAGGGATTATCTACCTTTTTAAACAACAAAATTCTGGTGTTTACTGTCCCTTTAAAGTCTGGCCACGCGTGAGCACAGTGTTATCTATATGACACATATGAACTAGCACCCTCTAGTGGTGAAAAAACTGTCAAAATGCCCTGAGAGAAGAGGCGGCCTTCAAGGGCTTAGAAATTAACATATGAACCTCCTAGGCTTAGCTTTCAACTAAGAATACCAAGAGAACAAAGCAAAATTGGTGATAAAAGTAAATTGGAAAATTGTTTAAAATTAAATTCTCTATCTGAATCATGAAAGTTTATTTTGGACTAGACTGTCCCTTTAAGTAGATGAAATCATGTATAAACATATTAATGCAATATTCATTTTTAATAAAGTCTTATACTATGTATTTACTGTAAATATTTTATATTCCAATGTTATGTACATAGCAGAATATGTTCTATGTATTTATAGATATTCCAATATATATCTATTCTGTATATATCTATAATCATAAGAAAATGCAATTGGGATTGTGCGCAATTAGGGAGTTTTTCTTCTTTTTTTGCTCAATTGATTTCTATGGGGGAATATGTGAATGCGCACGCAATATTCTAAGTTCGCCTTTTTGCTCTCGTTGGGTTAGCACGCGTGCGAAAACTGTTTACTTTTAACTCATAATACGCCTGCAACCCGACGCCCGCAAAAAGCATACTTCTAGCGCAGTTAACGCTCGAGCGTGAGCGTTAATTAGAGCTCCACTTGTAATCTGGCCCTTTCTTTCATATGCTGGTAAGTAAAGCAGGTGTAATAGTGATAATTATTTAAAATCACAGGTTTTAAGTTTGGTCACAACAATTAAAAAATCTTTTGAGGAAAAAAAAAAAATCAAGACGAATAAAATAAAGCGTGTGATGCTTTGAGGAGAAGTGCCTTTTGGTAGTTTGAGATGCCTTCAATACATATGCGTGTGTATATATATATATATATATATATATACACACACATACACATACATACATACACACACATATATATATATATATATATATATATATACACACACAGTATATATATATATATATATATATATATATATACATACATATACACACACATATATACACAGATCAGTACATGTCTCTATAGATCTCTTGTAGTAGAGGATGCAGAGCTGCGCTGGTTTCTGTGCGTTTTATGCTCTGCACAAGTTCTGCATGTTCAGTCACTAGCTGACGTAGGTCGGCCATCTTGTGCAGGAGTTTTGGAAATAAGAAAGGAGCATCAGGATGAGACATCTGGAGGTGACGCCCAAGTGCACTCAGTATACCCTCCTGGATGTCCTCTACTTGCGAGGAGTTCATAAGACCTGGGCGATCTAAAGAGATATAAAAATAAAATGAATGTTACCAAAGGGAGAGTATACTGTAAAATTAGTTTTTACCTTAAATGTACTTGTTATACCAGCTGCAGGAGTATGAAATGTATGAGAAGTTGCTTCTTTAGATTACATTTTGTACATGAAATAGATGGTTTTGTTCTTGGAAAACACAACCCATCAAAATGGGTTGAGTTTGCAGGGAAATCAGATGTTATGTTATCACTTTCTGTACACACAAATGCTCCCTTATCTTATTTCTGTTTACCAAATCCCAATACTTAGAGAGAACAATTGGAAATTAACATTTTATTGCTTATCTCTCCTAACTCCGACTAGGAGTATGATTTTTCTGGTGGCTGTGTTTACGCAGCTTTTATTATAGCGTATACTTAAGTATAGAAACTTTCACTTTAGGTACGGATACCATGCAAAATCAGCTATTTTAAATGCAAATGTAAAGGAGCTATTTAAAAACAATTTAATACACTCTAGTAAGTAAAATGTGTAATTGGGAGCAAATTAAAGGGGAAAAACATTTAGAGTAAACTCTCCCTTTAAGCAATAGAAAGATACAGAGAAATAACAAAATGTTTATGAGAAATTTTGAAAATAGGGAGGCTGTAGGGTGAAATTCATAGAGAATTTGGGAAGATGAGATGGGAGTATGGTTGAAAAATGTGTGGTGATTTAAAAACATAAAAACAAAAACATAAAAAAAATAAAGTAAGTTGAATTTGGTGAGAATGAAGATAGAGAGAGGATAACAATGTAAGAGTAGTGGTGTCTCTAACCTCCACAAAGGATTATGGCAGCCACAAATAGTGCCAGGTCGCTGTCATCCAGTTCTAGAGCATTGAACTTAGTGGCAAAGTGAAACTTAGGTTCCATTATGTGACAGAAGGGGCGTCGTAAACTGCGCAGAAACTCGCGAGTGACAAATCCTTTGCCACCAGCCACAAGAAGTCCATCTTTGTTCATAAGTGAGGCCAGCATGCAGAAGATGGCTTCATGGACACCGTATTTCAACAATGTGACCTGGTCATTGAGGTAGAGAGAGCTGAATCCTGGAACACTTTTGGCAAAGTCAGTGAGTGCACGCACTGTCTCTACTGATGTACACTGGCAGCGGTAAAAGACATGGACTCCAATTTCTGTTCCAAAGGGGTCCTGAGTGGGCAACTGTTCCCATACAGATCCTTGCTCTGCTTGCCACAGGGTGTCCATATCATGTATTACAAAAGGCTATGAGAAGAAAAAAGAAAAAAAGGAGTAGGATGATTTAGAGGTGAACTATTAGTAGAGTTTATCATTATATATATATATATATATATATATATATATATATATATATATATATATATATATATATATATATATATATAAAAAACCATAGACTTAGTCAGATAATTTTTATGAAATTTGCAAGATATCTTTTCTAAACTGGTAGAGAATCTACAGCAAAAGAAGTATCACTCAATTAGAAAGTCAAGAGAAAATCATTCAGTTCAATGAGTGGTCAGCTGATTAAATGTATAATAGCAAACACAAAATTAATTAGTGGCATCATATTAAAAAATATATTTGCTATTCTCACTGGCAATAGCACTTTCTCATTTTATTTTATACGCAAATACCCAGAGTTAAAAGAACAACATTCAAACAAATTGAAAATACATCTCCTTTGTAGTCTGTCTCATTTTCGGTACTCTTTTTGCTTTAACAGATTTATTCACTGAAACAATGTTCTAATCAGAAGGGATTAAGCACGTTAGGATAAGCTGTCAATATCCCTCACCGAAATGCTGCTCCTGCCAGTCAGAATATCTCTGGCCCTTTTCTTGGTCATGGTAAATGTACTCAGGTAGGAAGAATGGATCCTCTGGGAAAGAACCAATGAGTCAGATACGGGTGAATCTGGAGCCTCAGCATCAGCCGCTGGGGCCTGTATTAATCGTCTTCTTTCTGCTTCCGGCATTCGACCAAACCGGATTGCTGTTACAGACGATAGGGGGGAAAAAAAAAGAATGATTACACAGCAGCGTCAAATCAATTCTTCTGTTCTCTTCTACAAGTACATTCTTATTTTTAAAATGTATTTTCTTTGTGGAGCCATATTTCTTCCCCTTTAACCCTTCTCTCACTCTTTTTATTTTTTTTGCCAACAAACGCTATTATCTTTCTCTGCTGTCTTTTAATGTATCTATCATCTCGTCCTTGTAGAATTAAATTTTTAAAACCATTCAGTGCTAACATCCTGGCTTCAATACACACAAGTTGTGCTATAACTGAAACAGGCCTCTTGTAGTCCCAGAAGATAGGACCCCAAATTATCCTGGGGGGTTGAGATCTCAAATTGATTGGAAAATTATTTAAAAAAAAGGATAAACCATCAAAAGCAGCTATATTTGACTGTTCATCTTTCCCCAAAAGTTATTCCACCCTCAGTAAATGGAATTACTTTTAGAACAACCCACGTTATCTCATCAAGAATTTTCCTTAGTCTATAAATTTGTGGTATCAAATGAATTGTGGTAACTGTGTATCTTGAAGCCGCAACTTACCATTATGGGACATGCCAAAACTAAGACACTTGTTAAAACGACAATACTGGCACTTATTTCTGTTTTTCTTCTGGATCTTACAGTTTCTGTCACATCGCTCGTACTGTAGCCTCATCCGCAAGGTGCGACGGAAGAAACCCTGACAGATTAAAAAGGGGTGGGTGGTGTTGAGTGCAATAGAGAAACAAAATGTTTACATCTAGCTATTAACAAGAATAGATTCAAATGATATAGCACATTTAGAAAATATAAACCTGAATATGTATGCATGTAGTCAATTAATATATTAAAGAGAATTAGCAAACATAATATTGTTTTTTTTACAGTTGTAATGGTAAATTACTAGGTATTATATATATACAGGTATATATATATATATATATATATATATATATATACACACATACACACACACACACATATATACACCCATTTTTGCTTTTAATCTTAGCTGAGGGCTTGTAAGTGAGTGCTGGACTTTCTCTATGTGATATATATATATATATATATATATATATATATATATATATATATATATATATAAAAAAAAATCTAAATATGGAGGTGCTCAGATTATCCGTTACTTACAGCCAAAAGAGCACCCAGTATTAGAGATAAACTTGTGCATAGCGAATTCAAAAGAGAGCACAAGTCCAACTGGTTGACCACTGCATCAAATCAAGTTGGAAGTGTACCATGTGGACATTGTGTATATTGTGTCTATATCAAAAGATCCACCACTTTTTGTACACCGACTAGAAGCAGGCCACATTATGTTAAAGACAGGATATCATGTACCTCCAAAAATGTAATATATCTCCTAAATTGCCCGCGCCCCAAATATTATGTCGGTAAAACGACAAGGGAACTGAAAAGTAGAGTATGAGAGCATAGAGATGATATTAAAAATGAGGACAATGATAGTCCAGTAGCGAGACACTTTAAATCCTGCCACAATTCAGATCATAGCAAGCTTCAATTAATGGGCATTGAACTATTGAGACCCAGTAGACGGGGTGGAAACCTTGACAAAATAATATTGCAACATGAATCAAGATGGATTTATAGACTAAACACTTTGAGCCCCACTGGTCTAAATGAAAAAATAGAATACTCATGTTTTCTATGAAGAGAAAGTAATGCCAGAGCATTAATGTATGTTGATAAGCTTATATGGAGTAAATATGGTAATCTTTTTCTCGTTATAACTGTGCACATATAACCAGGGACTCTTGTATTGTGATTGAATTTGCATGTGATGATCTTTATATTTAACATCTAATTGGTGAATGGAAATGTTTGACTCAAAAATCGCTACTAACCAAAGTGTAATACACATTTTGTTTCTACTGTTTAATTGCAATGGCTAAGATTTGTAACATTCGAGTAATTGGTTTCATGTGAGACCCGTGTACATAGTAACTAAACATTAGCATTAGTAGCTGCAAAGGAAAATGCTGATGACTCAGCAAAAGTGGGCGGAAAACTTTGCTGGGAATTCCTTTAAATAGGAATCACGCCCATTACAGGTACGTCTGATGAGGCCCCATGTTCAGCCCTATGTGGGAGGGGTGAAACGCGTCATGGTGGAACAACTAATGACAAACTAACAGCTATGTCAGACAACAGCTGTGTGAAGACTCACGCTACACTGGAGAAGTAGGTGTTAACTTGAAAGTGAAGATGCTGACAGAACCACACTGAATATCCATAGGAATTACAAGGTACCAAAAGTCCTCCATATAGTGACGGTTATAGCGTGTTGGATGGAAAGTTTTTGATGCGGCTAAGCTCAGTCTTGCAACCCCTATCAGTGTTCTTTATGGAGTCTTTTGCGGGACTTTATCACACATCCATATAACAGTGTTTATGACAGCACAGAGTTTATACCCTAAAGACCCGACAAGTTGATTTTCATTTGTGAACAAAGTAGTCACTGCGACTGTAATCTGAATAGAGTTATAATCAATTACTAGAGCGTGTTGGTTAATACTAGATAGCCTGGTTTCAGCAAATATACTTGGACTCTTATGTCGTCAGTCTTTCTATTCAATTTGCATACATTTGGGGCACCATTATTATCTGATGAAATATATGTGTTTGCACCGGACTTTATATACACCAATTTCAAAATACAGCTGTTTATCACAGTCTAACATTTCATATTAAGTGTATAACTTTATCTGGCGCTAGATATGTTTTATTTTCAGGGTCTATGAAAGATATCCCAGCATTTTCACACAGTCTGTTGTTCTTTGCTTGTCTTTTAATAATGTGTGTGTTTATCATGTGAAATACGGGTGGGGAACGTCCCACTTGTGTTTATCTGACCTTACTAAGTATAGTAATAAACACAGCTAAACCTTTAGTGCAGCCTTTGGTCCTTCTTTGACAGATACCTATCATAGTCTCTGTTTCTTTCTTTTATAATATATATATATATATATATATATACACACGTATATATATATATATATATATATATATATATATATATATACACACACACATACATACACACACATACATACACACACACTTGTATCTCCATATGGCACAGTATATTGAATTTTACTTGGTGCACTAATTTATTCTAATCTTTGGCATGATGGGATAAATGAAATACTCTGATTAAGAACTTATTTTGCGATGATGTAGCAACATTAAAGGAACAGTAAAGTCAAACTTAAACTTTCATGATTCAGATAGAGCACAAAATTTTAAACAACTTTACAATTCACTTCCACTATATAAATGTGCACAATCTTTTTATATGTACACTTTGAGGCATCAGCTCCCCCTAAGCATGTGCAAGATTCACAGAATATACTTACATGCATTGTGTGATTGGCTGATGGCTGTCACATGATACAGTGGGAAGGAAAATAAAACTAATTTTGAAATTAGTCAGAAAAAAACTTTTGACTATTCATGTGAAATTCAAACTAAGTACGTTTGCATTGTCTTTTTATTATGCAATTTGTTGATTGTGCCAGTCTACTGTGATTAGTGGTGATTTCAAAGGGACAGTAAAGTCAAAACTAAACTTTCATGATTCAGATAGGGCATGCAATTTTAAACAACTTTCCAATTTACTTTTATCATCAAATTTGCTTTGTTCCCTTGGTGGTATTTTTGAAAAGCTAAACCTAGCTAGGCTCAAACTGATTTCTAAACCGTTGAAAACCGCCTCCTAGCTCAGAGCATTTTGAAAGTTTTTCACAGTTAGACTGTGCTAGTTCACATGATTGACATGATTAAGGACTAGAGGTCCGAAACGTTGTCTTTTCTATTTCGAAATATCCCAATAAAAATGGAATTTTCTACATAGTGGTGAGTGCTGCTGAATTCTTTGGACTATGCTAGTTCACATGTGTCATATAGATAACATTGTGCTCACTCCCGTGAAGTTATTTAGGAGTCTTCACTGATTGACTACACTGCATGTCTGCCAAAGGCACTTAGATAAGGAGGCTGTCTGCAAAGGCTTAGATACAAGGTAATCACAGAGGTAAAAAGTATATTAATATAACTGTGTTGGTTATGCAAAAACGGGGAATGGGTAAGAAAGGGATTATCTATCTTTTTAATTAAGAAAAATGTTGGTGTAGACTGTCCCTTTAAGGATATTTGTAAGTAAATTTGCTGTCCTATCCATCCGGCTGTGTGATAATGAATTAAACAGTTTATCTCAAAACTACAATATATAAAAAAAGTTAAGATACAATATATTTTAATATTTATTAATTTGTTTATTGTTTCACTTAACGTGTTATTTTTTTTACAGTCTCAATCCTTTCTTCTCTCTTATTACCTTGCATCCTTCACATGCATGTACACCATAATGGAACCCTGACGCCCTGTCTCCACAGATCTTGCAGTCCACTGCCTGGGGCGCTCCCTCTGGTTCCTGAGGGACGGACGGCTGTTCATCTGAAGATGGAGAGCGAGGTGGAGGTCCTGAAGGGTAAAATAAAAAAAAAAAGTTACTGTCAAAACGCGTTGTATGTCAATATACATGTAATTTAATGTAATTATATATCTGTATATTAGAGTTAAAGGGACAGTCTACACAAGAATTTGTATTGTTTCAAAAGATAGATAATCCCTTTATTAACCATTCCCCAATTTTGCATAACCAACACAGTTATATTAATATACTTTTAACCTCTGTAATTATCTTGTATCTAAGCCTCTGCAAACTGCCCCTTTATTTCAGTTCTTTTGACAGACTTGCAGTTTAGCCAATCAGTGCCTGTTCCCAGATAACTTCACGTGCACGAGCACAGTATTATCTATATGAAATACGTGAACTAACACCCTCTAGTGGTGAAAAACTGTTAAAATGCAAAATGAAAGAGGTGGGCTTCAAGGTCTAAGAAATTAGCATATGAACCTCCTAGGTTAAGCTTTCAACTAAGAATACCAAGAGAACAAAGCAAAATTGGTGATAAAAGTAAATTGGAAAATTGTTTAAAATTACATGCTCTATCTGAATCATGAAAGTTTATTTTGGCCTAGACTGTCCCTTTAATGTGCTAGTCCAGTATTTCAGATGCAAAAATGCATGTAAGAATACCATTAGGTATTTCATGGCATAGACAAGCTTTACCCACTATTTCCAGGTCTGGAGCATACATCAGATCTTTTTTATTATTATTTTCATCATTATCAGGTATTTGTATAGAGTGCCAACAGATTCCGCAGCTAGAACTTTATTGTGATCTCAAATAAAGTATAAAAATATGCATGTGCAGTTTGGGCATAGTTTAAACAGAACTATATCCGTTTTTCATGCTAGCCCTTTTTCAGCTTTATAAGATCTTCTAGTTAAAAATATGATGTCACTTTTCTGTGTGCATGCACACTTCCTATTAGTCACGTGACTGGTCTATTTCTTAGCTGATAAGAACTAAAAAGCCAATCAATATACCTTCCAACATTTCAAAATTCAACAGAGGGACCCCCCCGCGTAAAAAAAAAATGAAATGTGGTGGACGGGGCTTAAAAATATCATAAGACCAAAGTAATATAAATAAAATTCTAAATAAAGTCATATATTTTAATACACTTAGGCAGCAAATCAAACACAAGCTCAAACCACTGGTATAGCTATGTGAGCTATGTATTTAATTAGCCTTTGCAAAGGCATTGCTAAATATTTTTATCTTAATTGGACATTTAATAATAGATTCTTTAAAACTGCTCTCTGCAAACCGCATTAATATTCTAGATTCTGGCCTTTAAAGTCAGCAAAAATGCACAGTAGCACACTACATAGCATACGCTTACACATCCAGATACACACACACTACATAGCATACACTTATACATGCAGATACACAGACACTACATAGTATACACTTATACATGCAGATACACATACACACACTACATAGCATACACTTATACATGCAGATATACACACACTACATAGCATACACTTACACATGCAGATACACACACACTACATAGCATACACTTATACATGCAGATACACACACACTACATAGCATACACTTACACATGCAGATACACACACACTACATAGCATACACTTATACATGCAGATACACACACACTACATAGCATACACTTATACATGCAGATACACACACACTACATAGCATACACTTATACATGCAGATACACACACACACACACACACTACATAGCATACACTTATACATGCAGATACACACACACTACATAGTATACACTTATACATGCAGATACACACACACTACATAGCATACACTTATACATGCAGATACACACACACACTACATAGCATACACTTATACATGCAGACACACACACACACACACACTATATAGCATACACTTATACATGCAGACACACACACACTACATAGCATACACTTATACATGCAGACACACACACACACTACATAGCATACACTTATACATGCAGACACACACACACTACATAGCATACACTTATACATGCAGACACACACACTACATGTCATACACTTATACATACAGATACACACACACACTACATAGCATACACTTATACATGCAGACACACACACACACTGCATAACATACACTTATACAGGCAGATACACAGACACTACATAGTATACACTAATACATGCAGCATACACGTATTCATGCAGATACACAGACACTACATAGTATACACTTATACATGCAGACACACACACACTACATAGCATACACTTATACATGCAGATACATACTTATACATGCAGATACACATACACACACTACATAGCTTACATTTATACATGCAGACACACACACTACATAGCATACACTTATACATGCAGATATACACACACACACACTACATAGTATACACTTATACATGCAGATACACACACACACACTACATAGCATACACTTATACATGCAGATATACACACACACTACATAGTATACACTTATACATTCAGACACACACACTACATAGTATACACTTATACAGGCATATACACACACACACACTACATAACATACATTTATACACGCAGACACACACACACACTACATAGCATGAACTTATACATACAGATACACACACAGTTATGGATACAGATAGACACACACACACTACATCACATATGGGTATCTGTAATTCATTGTATGGGGTCCTGGGGTTGGCAAGCACATTAGCTGGCAGTCTGCGGCTGCCACTGTTCGTTACCCTGGTATTAGCACTGCTCATTGTATGAAACTGAAGGTATGCTAGTATTATCACCAGGGGTTAGATATCATCATTACCAGAGGTAGGTTAGAGAGGTCACCATTAACCGTGGTCAGAGTATATACAGCCTTCTTACTCCTGCTTAACAAACACACCATTCCTTTTTCCACAGGGAATCTAACAGGTATCTAACCCTGTGAGAGCAAAGCCAGCTGCTTCTGAGTATGGGCCCAATATAATTTAAAATAAAAAAAATAAAAAGATTTTTTTAATTTTTTTTTTAATGCCCGGGGCAAATCGGGACCGATGGCTAGCAACCCGGGACAGGAGGACAGACCCCTAAAATCGTGACTGTCCCGCGAAAATCGGGACAGTTGGGGGGTATGAGTCCACCTATGTTTATCTTTGACGTGAGCTTAAAACACAAGTAAACACCTCTTGCTTTTCTGTACAAATGTAACATCATTACTTTATTGAAACTAAAACGTTATATTATTTCTTTAATATTTAATCAACAAATATAATTTAAAACATTAATTTGCATAGTATTCTCAGGGTAAAACAGACACTTTGAATGCATCATTATATTTATAATTTATTAAGTGTTTAATGTCTTTATACAGACTTCAGATTGCTTCTGCTTGTATAATTGGTCTTTTCATATGCCATGGAAGGGGGGAGGTTCTGCTCCCAACCCCTTTTACAGGGTGTCCCAGACAACCTCATCAACAGTGCTAAATTGGGAGCTTCTACGTAAGTTTTTTAAAAGGTTTTATACTGGATTTTTAAATCTGTATCTGTGCATATTATTCTTTATAGTAAGGTTTATTACATGCAGTAAAATGAAAATTGGCATATATTGTCCCTTAAAGGGACACTCAAGTCAAAATTGAACTTGCATGATATAGATAGAGCATGCAATTTTAAACAACTTTCCAATTTACTTCCATTAACAAAATGTGCACAGTCTTTTTATAGTTACACTTTTTGAGTCACCAGCTTCTACTGAGCATGTGCAAGAATTCACAGAATATACGTATATGCATTTGTGATTGGGTGATGGCTGTCACATGATACAGGGTGAGTGGAAATAGACATAACTTTAACATTTGTCAGAAAGAAAAAAAAACTACTACTCATTTCAAGTTCAGACATTGGCCCATATTTATCAAGCTCCGTATGGAGCTTGAAGGGCCGTGTTTCTGGCGAGTCTTCAGACTCGCCAGAAACACAAGTTATGAAGCAGTGGTCTAAAGACCGCTGCTCCATAACCCTGTCCGCCTGCTCTGAGCAGGCGGACAGGAATTGCCGGAAATCAACCCGATCGATTACGATCGGGTTGATTGACACCTCCCTGCTGGCGGCTGATTGGCCGCGAGTCAGCAGGGGGCGGTGTTGCACCAGCAGCTCTTGTGAGCTGCTGGTGCAATGTTAAATGCGGAGAGCGTATTGCTCTCCGCATTTAGCGAGGTCTTGTGGACCTGATCCGCAGTGTCGGATCAGGTCCGCAAGACCTTTGATAAATTGGGGCCTAAGTGTTAGAGTACGCAAATCTAATGTATTTACTGGTCCTTTAAGTTTTTGTTCTTGCTATATATAAAAATACTACATACAGATACTCCTGGGCTTTTGTCTATAGACCCAAATGCTTCAGAACAGACACACTCCAAAGCATATTCTGCCAAACAGCTAAAGTTATCCACTGTAGACTCTGAAGCGATAAAAACAGTGAAAATATTGTCAAGGTCAAGGTAAAGATATCTATTTAGAGAAGTCTCTTTCTTTAAAAAGCTGCAGTTTGAAGTTTCAAGGAGACAGAAGGAATTTTTTTTTTCTTTCTATCTTCATATATGAGATACTGGCTCAAAAAATAGGAACAACGTGAAGGATTTATACTGGTGAAAAGCTAAATTCATTTGCCATATGAGCACATGCATATATTGCTACATGCCCATATGGATCATGTCATACCCCTATTTGTATTCTAATTTAAAGGGATATTAAATAGTGCTCCTTTAGAAGAAAAAAAAAAAGTTAAATCAATGTAAACATAAAAAAAAAACAGATCGTGTTAAACAGCAAACAACTTACTTGTTTTCTTGCTAAATGAGCACTTACATATTCTCAGTGTAGCCACTGCCTGCAGCTAGAGCTACCATTGCAGAACTTAAAGGGACATGAAACCCAACGTTTTTTTTCCCCTTCATGATTTTGATAGAGCATACAATTTTAAACAACTCTCCAATGTATTTATATTATTGAATTTTGCTTCATTCACTAAGTATCCTTTATTAAAGATGCAGCAATGCACAACTGGGAGCTAACTTAATACATCATATGAGCCAATGATAAGAGGCATATATGTGCAACCACCAATCTGCAGCTAGTTCTCAACTCCTGAACCAACCTATGCATCTTTTCAGCAAAGGATACTAAAGGAACAAAGCAAATTAGATAATAGCAATACATTGGAAAGTTGTTTAAAATTGTATGTTCTGGAGGAAGAGGAGGAGACTGTGCATAGGCTGCACCTGTGCATTAGTGCACCTGAGCACCTGTACAGACATCACTCCCCTGCAGTTACACCTTGGCGGTTTGTAGCGCTTGGATCCTTCATGTTAGAAGGAAATTCTGCAGCTGGTTAAAGCCAACACACCAGCTACCCTCCACAGCGTAAACTGATATCATACGCTTAAGATAAAAGACCTTTCTCTGGAGAGACTAATAACCCATTTGAGCATTTTACTGGGTAAACTTACCATAATGAAAGAATAATACCCTGGCTAGCAGCACAAGTGAAGCGCTGACTTTTTTTCTTGATGGAGGAAATGCCGGGCTAACCAGACTTAGCAATCCGCAGCATAACAGCACCAAGAAGCAGCCTGCCTTGAATTATTCCCCCTTGCTAAACTGAAGCGCGGACCCTCACAGCAACTTACCGGCACCTGACCTGCCTCGGGGGCAATCAAGCCCGCTCCCACCCACCGGTGCTGCGTGTGGTGAGCGGATGGATCATTGAGATCAGCGCGGAGGATAGTGAACCTGGTTTTATTTCCTCCTCTCCTCCCCCGGAACTGCGCGGAGGGATTCGGAGACGGAGGCACTCAGCATACCGGGACCTGCTGAGACCAGCTGGAAGGACACCCCGCTAAGCCCGGTAAGCGTCTAAAGATTGCAAAGAGTTTGAAAGGTTGGGATTCAGAACAAACTTTCTTTTTTGCTCCATACCCAACTTCAACTTGAAGCACAAGGAACATATTGGGGTAAGGGGGAATAATCTGTGTCTTTTTACCTGATCCATACTTGGCAAAACTCTGCTCTCTGGCTTATGCTAAAGTTGAAATATTGAAGGCATTTAACTGAAATTGACTTTTCTATCCTACAAGTTTTGCTGCTTAAAAAAAAAAAAAGGAAAAAAAAAAAAAAAAAAACCTGCTTAAGAAGTTAAAATCAAGCTACTTTGAGAATAACCTCCCCTTTAATGAATAAAAGGCATAGCAAGGAAGTAAAATTATCTACAAAAACTATAAGAACTCTTTTATATCTTTGCCTTGATAACGGACTAAAGTATGCTTAAAAGCTAGATTCATATGTAACTGGCTTAAGAACTACCTTTGTATTTATTAATCTCAGTAAGAACTGCAGCAAGGCTTTTTGGCCTATAGGAACTCAGATTGTTTTTTTAAATCAGGAACTGGGTATTACTTTAATATCTAAAAATTAAGTATCTGTGCAGCCTTTTTTTTCTATCTTTATAACATGATATATTTTCTACTTATTGGCAAACAGAGAACCCATTCTTTCCAGTGAGCCTGTTAACCTCACTAAAAAGGGAATTTGTATTACTCTTTAGAAAAAATACCAGAATTTGTTACAACTTATAATAATTGTATAATTGAATGGCTTATCCCTGTTATTGTAGTAACTAAATTTCTTTACTAGATATTTAAAGGAAAAACTATAGAAGTGAGATTTATAGGGGTGATATATAATTTACAAATAGTCTGTATTTTAACTAATTGAGAGCCTAAAGGGCCAGAAATCTGTCACATTATAAACCATAGCACCTGTAAGAATACTGATACAATAGTTACTCAAAAAATTAAGATCTTGCTGCAGAGGCTGTAATATCTCTTAAAGAACAGATCTATATTAAGCATACAAAGTTGAAATTTAGTATTCCAAAATCGTATAAGCAATTAGAAAAGGCTTCTACATGAGATCTCTGCCTCTTTCTTTGGAGCTAGTGAACTGGCTGTGTTAATTAATAGCTCATGGTTTAATGAGAATCTTTCTTTTCTTTAGCACAGTAGTCTCTATTTACATTCCCTGCCAATTCTGGTCCAAACTCACATAAGAACATATTAATCACCCCTTTTCTTTTTTTATCCCCACACTCACTCCCAGCACTTTTTTTTTTTTTTTTTTTTTTCCACTCTCAGCACCTCTTTTTTTTTTTTCACTCTCAGCACCTCCTTTTTTTTTTTTTTTTTTTTTTTTTTTTTTTTTCTCTCACACGCACACACATTGATTGAACCCTTTTGCTTTTCTCTCTCTTTCTGAGTATATGGACAAATATATCACTTCCCCCACTTGCACTCCCAAGACTAATCCAGGTATGGCAGCAAAATCAAAGGAGCGCAGAACAAAAAACATAGAGAGCCCTGTAGCACCACACGACTCTATTGCTCAATCACAGAGCATAAGCTCCATAGAATCTCAAAACACACAATCTTTAGTCTCTAGTATCCTAGAGGCCATATCACCTAAATTTGATTCCCTAAAAAATGAAATAAAGCAGGACATCGCATCACTAGCAATAGAAGTGAAACAGTTCGCTGGTAGACTACAAGAAATAGAACAGAGAATTTCTGATCTTGAAGATAAGACAAATATTCAGACCCCAAAAATTGAGGGAAACCAAAAGTTAATAAATAAACTCCAAGCTAAAATAGATGATCTTGAGAATAGGGCAAGGAGGAATAATTTAAGAATTATAGGATACCCAGAATCTGTACAGCAAGAAGATTTAATGAAATTCATGACACTCACACTCCCTCAATTGCTGAACATTCCCCCACCACCTACGCCTTTTCTGATAGAGAGAGTTCACAGATTGGGGAGATCTCCAAATGTCTCTAAACCAAGACCAATTATCGCAAAATTTTTAAATTATCAGGATAAATTGCTGTTTATGCAATATTACAGAAAAAAGCAGCTCTTGGTCTATGAGGGCTCAAAGATATTGTTATTTCAAGATTTCTCTATGGAGATATCTTCTAAGAGAAAGGAGCTCTCCCCAGTCTGTGGAAAAATGCTAAAGGTCGGCTGGCAAGCCACAGTTATCTATCCTGCTAGGCTCAAGGTAACTGTAGAAGGTCAAACTTTTTTTTTTCAAACAGTAGCCGAGGCAGAGAGAAAATTAGCAGAGCATGGGTTTTAACCATCGCTTAGATAAATTTTTTCTATGTTTCTTTTTCTCCCATACCATTAATAAATTCTTGCATATCTACACCATGATATTAATAATAGATAAACTTTTTGTAATTCCAGAGCTGAGGGAGACCTTTGTTTCTTTCCTTTTTTCTCCTTATTTATTTATTTATTTTTTCTTTTATTTTTTTTATTTATTTATTTATTTATTTATTTTTCTTTTATTTTGTTGTTGTTGCATATCTGCTACTTACACCAATAAATATATACTAGATGGGTAAAAATCTTAGACTCACAACATGGAACATAGGGGGAATTACATCCCCTATTAAACGAAAAATGATTTTATCACACCTACAAAGGATTAATACATCAATAGCATTAATTCAAGAGACACATTTAAATCTAGAGGAATCCATGAAACTTAAATCGACATGGGTGTCAGAAGTAATTTGCGCTCCGACCTCCAATAGAAAAAACGGGGTAGCTATTTTACTAGGAAAAAAATTAGTATATGACAAACTACTCACAATAGTAGACTTAGAAAGCAGATATTTAATACTAAAATTGAAAATAGCAGGATCTATATATACAATATGCAACTTATATGCCCCCAACACAATTAAACCAGAATTCTGGGACTCCCTCCAATCTCAACTACTTCAAGTAGCAGAAGGTTATGTAATAGTTGCAGGTGATTTTAATATGGCACCCCGATGTCCCCTCGATAGACTGAGAAGAGGTACTGCGCAAAAAAAAACTAAAAAAGATAACTTGGAAGCAAAAATTTTTAACACTATCTTTCAAAATCTAGCCGTCAGAGATATCTGGCGGGTCCAAAACCCGGATTTAAAAAATTATACATGTTATTCAAAGGCATTTAAATCATTATCCAGAATTGATCTTATTCTAGTAAATGATAGCTTATATCAAAGAGGAGCCAGAGCTACCATTTCAGAAATTTGTATCTCAGATCACGCCCCTGTGATGCTAGATATCCCAGTAAATAATCTATCTACAAGAAGAGCGCGTTTTTTCTATCCAAAATATTTAAATAACGATCCGAAATTCAGTAATTGGCTAAAAAATAAACTAGAAGAATTTTTTCAGTTTAATATTGGATCAGTATCTAACTTCTCAGTTGTCTGGGAGACAGCGAAAGCGGTATTAAGGGGAGAAATCATCGCCTATATGGCGAGGGGCAAGCGTAATTCTCGATTAAAGGAAAAGCAACTAACAGCAGCAGTAAGTAATGCTTATAACAGATTTTTAAATTTTCAATCAGAAGAAAACTGGACTAGATATGCCAAATTGAAAAAAGAACGGGATTCCTTCTTAACAGCCTCAACAATTCGATCAGAACTAAAATATCAAGCGAACCTATATAAATATGGAAATAAATCAGGTAAGCTGCTATCTAAACTAGTAAAAAACTTTAAACAATCACCAACAATAGAATCAATACAGATCAAGGATAGTCATTTGAATGCCCCAGAAGACATATTGGAATCTTTTTACCAACATTATAAAATAATTTATTCATCTACACCTATGGATAAGTCGGCTAGGGATGTGTTCTGGAAAGACTTAAAGATCACGAAATTCAAATCTGAGTTCAGCCAGAAATTAAATGGGCCCATTTCTGAGCTCGAAGTCTCAAAAGCTATCCAATCATTAAAACTTGAGAAAGCTCCAGGTCCGGACGCAATGCCTAACGATTTTTATAAAATCATGGCACCTACCTTAATTCCCCACTTAACTAAACTCTTTAACCAATATTTCTCAGGCGAGGTCCAAATACCAAATACATTTTTAGAATCTAATACTATCTTTCTACTTAAACCTGGGAAAGATCCAGTGAACAGGGACTCATATAGACCAATAGCACTGTTAAACTCAGATTATAAGATATTCACATCAATTTTAGCAGCAAGATTACAAGAGGGGATAGCAGATGTCATTCATAAAGACCAAGTGGGCTTTATTCGCAACCGCAGTTCAGCAGCAAAAATTAGGCAATTACTTCTAATTATTGACTACTTTAAGAATGTCAAAGAGAGTACATTGAAAGAACAGTCTGATGCCGCAATATTAGCGGTAGACGCCGAAAAGGCATTTGATCGTGTTAATCATGAGTTCTTATTAGATGCCGTACAACGCTTTGGAATTGATAACAAATTTTATAAACTGGTGGAAAATATATGTTTATATTCATCCACGAGTCTAGTTATTAATGGGCATGTATCAGATACAATTAGAATGAAAAGAGGAACCCGTCAAGGATGTCCTCTTTCACCTCTATTATTCAACCTAGCAATTGAACCACTTGCACTGAAAGTTAGACATCAGATTGAGGGAATAAAAATTCATAAAAAAGAGGTAAAGGTCTCCCTATATGCCGATGACCTGCTACTATATATCTCAAACACATCGTCAAATATTCCCAAATTTAATAAAATAGTAGATTTATACGGTCGATGCTCAGGATATAAAATAAACAACACAAAGTCTGAACTATTGTGGCTGAGGAAAATGAAAGATTCCTGCACAAAACATCCTTACAAACTAGTTACAAGTTCCTTTAGGTATCTAGGAATCATAATATCAGATAATCCTAAAGATTGGTACTCTCTAAATATATCTCCTATATTAAAACAAGCTCTGAGCTATATGAAGAATTGGCAACATCTGCCACTCTCCATCTCAGGGCGAATAGCTCTTTACAAAATGACTATCCTTCCTAAGATTCTCTATATCTTGCAGAACCTTCCTGTTCTGATTAAAATATATGATATAAAGAAATTTAATTCTACTCTTAGAAGTTTTATATGGTATTCAAAAAAACCTAGAATTTCACTTCAAAAACTAGCCTTCCCTAAACAATATGCCGGACTGGCACTCTCTGATCTGCATTCCTATAATCTTGTTTTTCTAGGTCGTATAGCTTCTGACTGGATAGCAGAAGCAGATTATTTCACAGACAATGATCTTGAGGCAAACATAATATTCCCTCTAATTCCACTATCTTTGCTGCACTTGTCTTATAACTCTATTCCTAAACAAGTAAAGAAGTTTAAAACAATCTTTATAATCATTAAGGCGTGGAAAAAGATTGGAGCAAAAGTTGGAATTAACACAGATATACCTAAACATCAAACCCTTATTGGTAATCCAGAATTCCAAGAAGCAACTTCTTCACCCATTCTGATGAAATGGAAGAGGCAGGGAATATACTATGCACGACAAGTGGTTAATTTTGAGACGGGGAACATTAAATCCTTTGAAGACTTAAAACAAGAATATAGCTTGGATAATCATGACTTTTTTACATATCTGCAAGTTAGACACTACGTAACGCAATTAATTCATAAGTTCCCGTGGAACTGGACATGGGGTAGGTTAGGGAATTGGCCAGTTCTGATTAAAGCCGGACTTACCTCTATCTCTTCATGGTACACATATATGGTAGGGTTTAAGGGTGAAGAGTGCGTCAAACAAATAGCTCAAAAATGGACAAACCTCTTTATGATTAATATTGATCATAAGAAGCAGGTTTTACGTTCTATAGTCTTACTTTCTGAGACCACAATAGCTGAGACTTGGAGGGAGTCCCATGTGAAACTCATACACTTAACATACTATTCCCCAGATAAAGGTTATAAATGGCATAATACAAACTTTAATAGCTGCCCCAAATGTAGATTACCAGCGGCCGACATAATTCATGTATTATGGTCTTGCCCTAAACTGCAACAACTCTGGCTCAAAATAGAATTTTGGATAGAAAAAGTCTTAAAAATAACTCCTCTAAAGCTTACAGGCATAGATATAATTTTCTTGAAAGATAAGAGTCCAACTTTAAAAGAAGTAAGAATAATAAATCTAATCATTTTAGCAGCTAGAAATTTGTTATTTAAGGACTGGAAGCACAATATTATACCATCAATAACAGAGATTAAAAACTATCTTAGGAAACAATGTATAGTTGAACAACTAGCAACGAACTTGAATTCGGAGCAAGAGATAACTAGCTTTTTTCGAAAGTGGTCAAGATTTATTAGGATATTCCCCCCTAGCGAGATTGATACTCTAATCTATCCATTTCGGAATACCGAAATTGTGTTATTAGACATATGGTAACTTAACTTATCTTATCTGAACAACAAACAGCTCTTTTTTTTTTTTTTTTTTTTTTTTTTGTTTCCCCCTTCCCTTCCCTCTCCCCCTCAGCTCTGGACATAATTTGATACATTCAAAAGTAAAAGGAGAAAAAGAGAAAAAGAAAAAGGAAAGCAAACAATCTAACACAAGAAATAGTTAAGTTAATCCATTCCAGGAATATTATCTCTCTGGTTTATTTTTGTTATTTTAAAAGGAAAATCCAGCAGACTTATATCTAGTCAGATTGAACTAAGTAGTAACTCATATCAACGGTTCAAGATTAGAAATTTTTTTTTTTGTCTTTCTTATTGATTTATCGAATTGATGTATTTGATATGAAATTAATATCTTATCATATGTTATCCTTTTAGAAAAATATTATGTTATGAACTCTTTGTTACTATGAAATCTAATGTTATCCCTGCTGATAATAAATAAAAGATGTAAAAAAAAAAAATTGTATGTTCTGCCTGAATCATGAAAGAAAAATATTGGGTTTCATGTCCTTTTAAGTTTTACTGCCACCTGATTGTTGAAGCAAAAGCCTCTCATGAGCATGGGCAGTAAACTGACTGCTGCTATTACAGGTGTGTTCTAGCAACACTTCAAAGGAAAACTTGCTCCGTTGCCTTTGCACAGCACACAAATAATGAACCCTACAAAAGAAATAAAAGGTTGTTTCCTTTTAAAATGATAAAAGATATTGCAATGATTTCTATTAAGTATAACCCACTGCTTAGTGCTTTTTTATTACAAGAAAGAAACAATGTTTTATATCCCTTTAAGAAGAAATGCAACAAAGTACTATTATCTGTATGTTATGTTTGCAGACATGCATTGTACTACAATAGAAACCTCAGCTCCACACAAAATCGTGCAATAAAACAAAAAGGTATAGTGAATAATCATTTAGTTTAATCTTGTATATTCATAGCTTCCATAGTCATAAACTGAATTAACATTCACTAGGGATAATAATGAACTTGTTGTCTTACAGTATAGTGTTATTATGTGATTATTATTGTTTTCACTACACAATGCAATTTCTGTTGTAAGAACAAATTTGAATTTACTGTAAAATCAAAGAAACTTCAGGATTTAGATGGAGGGTGCAATTTATAACAACTTCCAATTTACTTCTAATATCTCAATAGCTTAATTCTCTTGTTGTCCTTTGTTGAAAAGCATACCAAAGTAGACTCAGGAGAAGCAGTGGACAACACATATGCCTCTTGTCATTGGCTCACCCAATGTGTTCAGCTAGCTCAACAAAGGATACAAAGAGAATGAAGCAAATTTGACTCCAACTACATCACAAAAGAAAAATGTGGGTTTTATGTCCCTTTTCCACTGTAACTTTAATGACATAAGTCAAATTGGGACACTTTGTTGCCTTATGAAAATATTTTTTTAACTAAATTAAATAAATGTGATTCTGTTGAAATATAATTTGGAAGCTCCTAAATCAGTGGCGTTTTTATTTCTTTTGTTCTAGGCACTCAAAATTCTGCTGGTTTTAGGCCTTTTTTTGGCCATAATATTTTTTGGTAAGGGAGTCGTATCCAAAATAAATGTTCACACACACACACACATATATACACATATACAGTCACAGACACAGTCAGAGTCACATACACACACACACATACAGTCACATACACAGTCACAGACACACACATATACACACATACAGTCACACACACACACACACACAGTCACATACACATATATACACATACAGTCACACACACAGTCACAGACACACACATATATACACAGTCACATACACACACATATACACATACAGTCACACACACAATCACAAACACACACACATATATACATACATACAGTCACAGACACACACACACATACAGTCACATACACAGTCACAGACACACATATACACATACAGTCACACACACATATATACACATACAGTCACACACACAGTCACAGACACACACATATATACACAGTCACATACACACACATATACACATACAGTCACACACATATACAGCCACACACATACAGTCACAGACACAGTCACAGTCACATACACACACACACAGTCACATACACAGTCACAGACACACACATATACACATACAGTCACACACACACAGTCACATATATACACATACAGTCACACACAGTCACAGACACACACACATATATACACAGTCACATACACACACATATACAGCCACACACACATATACACATACAGTCACACACATATACAGCCACACACACATATACACATACAGTCACACACACAGTCACAAACACACACACATATATACACATACAGTCACACACACAGTCACAGACACACACACACATATACAGTCACACACACATACACACACATATACAGTCACACACACATACACACACATATACAGTCACACACACAGTCACATACACACACAGTCACAAATTACATTAACAAAACATATTTCTCTTACAGGAAATTACATGTTTTAGTGTATTAAAGGGATATAAAAACAAACAAACAGTCTGTTTCATGGTTGTAACAAAAAAACAAAACAATACACTAAGCAGTGGGTTATACTTTAACAGAAGTCAATGCAATATGTATTATTTATCATTTTAAAAGGATTTTCCTTTTTTTTTCCCCTTTACTTCCTTTGTATAGTGTCCATTACTTCCTGTCACAGCCCTACAAGGGGCTGGAGTCCCTAAAGGAAGGCATATCTACTTGTTGTAATAACTCTTCTAGAGTACCATGAGCTGGCTTAGGGCCTGATGATCAAAGATTCTCCAGAATGGAGATACATTTTAGTGCAGACTTTACATGGACTGAACTCACTGAATGCTCAACACCAAAATAGGGCGGAACTCTCCAGCACTTCGAGATCGCTTGAAATTCTGTAAAAGCTCAGTGTAATATAGGAGTGCAAGAAAGAGTTTTGTTACACTTACACTTTGTGCTTTGAATTTTTTATTACTTTACACTTCAGATTTGGTCCCTTTAGAATAAAACACAGCTTCAGAAATAGAGGGACATGGAAAGAAATCAGGCAAAATCTTAGACCTCATATTGTAATGTAGGTGTCTCTGCTTCACAGCAAGAACCCTGCATACTAAGATAAACATTTTTCAAACTAAAATTTGTGTTTCTAACTTTTATATTTTTTTTTAGGGACCGCTCTGTACTGACAAGACGTCTTAGATCATCTCACCTGAGCAGCGAGCTTTTGAATATCAGGTCCTATGTGCTGGTCTCACTGATTTTTCTCACCCAGCTGTATGCAGGTGACGTTTGCTCAAAATTCACAATACACTTATTTAACTAACAGAAAAGCAATATCTTCTAAACCAGGGGTGTCAAACTGGCGTTATTTGCAAAGAATTTAATTAGTGTTGCCAAACAATATAACATTAAAAGACAATCAATACATATCACAAACAACAAACATGGCAAAACATGTAGGTAGTGTGCGGCCCGTGCGAGTTGCACTTGTATGGAAAATGGCCAGTGACTCAAATGAGTTTGACACCCTGTTCTAAACTATAGGCAAAAACAAGTAAAACATTTTTTAATTTGTAATTGATGCAAACAGTCATTTTATCAGCACTTGGTGTTCTCTCAGTATTATAGCATTTACGCTTTGTACTCATTTATATTTTAATACATTTAGGAGTTAGCTCTAGCAGAGATTCTACAAATTCTGTTTATGTTTTGAAAGTTACCATGATACATTAACAAATTACTTTGTATACTTCTGTGTAGCTTTTACAAATTACATTGCACTTTGAATTTGCTACATTGCAAACTAAACCTCACAGCTTCAGAGAGTGGGAGGGACAGGACATGTCTGAAGCTCTCTCACAAGTCTAGTGAAATTTTGTAAGCATTTTAAACAAGCTAGTCTCACTGATTTGTCTTGCTAGTTGTGTGCAGATAAGGTTTGCTAAAAATTCATAATATACTTATTTTAACTAACCGAAAACATAATTTATGTAAGAACTTACCTGATAAATTCATTTCTTTCATATTAGCAAGAGTCCATGAGCTAGTGACGTATGGGATATACATTCCTACCAGGAGGGGCAAAGTTTCCCAAACCTCAAAATGCCTATAAATACACCCCTCACCACACCCACAAATCAGTTTAATGAATAGCCAACAAGTGGGGTGATAAGAAAAAAGTGCGAAAGCATAAAAAACAAGGAATTGGAATAATTGTGCTTTATACAAAAAAATCATAACCACCACAAAAAAAGGGTGGGCCTCATGGACTCTTGCTAATATGAAAGAAATGAATTTATCAGGTAAGTTCTTACATAAATTATGTTTTCTTTCATGTAATTAGCAAGAGTCCATGAGCTAGTGACGTATGGGATAATGACTACCCAAGATGTGGATCTTCCACACAAGAGTCACTAGAGAGGGAGGGATAAAATAAAGACAGCCAATGAAAAATAATCCACACCCAAAATAAAGTTTAAATCTAATAATAAAGAAAACTGAAATTATAAGCAGAAGAATCAAACTGAATCAGCTGCCTGAAGTATTTTTTCTACCAAAAACTGCTTCAGAAGAAGAATACACAGCAAAATGGTAGAATTTAGTAAAAGTATGCAAAGAAGACCAAGTTGCCGCTTTGCAAATCTGAACAATCAAAGCTTCATTCCTAAACGCCCAGGAAGTAGAAACTGACCTAGTAGAATGAGCTGTAATCCTTAGAGGCGAAGATTTACCCGACTCGACATAAGCATGATGAATTAAAGATTTCAACCAAGATGCCAAAGAAATGGCAGAGGCCTTCTGACCTTTCCTAGAACCGGAAAAGATAGCAAACTAGAAGTCTTTCGGAAATTCTTAGCAGCTTCAACATAATATTTCAAAACTCTAACAACATCCAAAGAATGCAATGATCTCTCCTTAGAATTCTTAGGATTAGGACATAATGAAGGAACCACAATTTCTCTACTAATGTTGTTAGAATTCACAACCTTAGGTAAAAAATAAAAAGAAGTTCGCAACACCGCCTTATCCTGATGAAAAATCAGAAAAGGAGACTCACAAGAAAAGAGCAGATAATTCAGAAACTCTTCTAGCAGAAGAGATGGCCAAAATAAACAAAACTTTCCAAGAAAGTAATTTAATGTCCAGTGAATGCATAGGTTCAAACGGAGGAGTTTGAAGAGCCCCCAGAACCAAATTCAAACTCCAAGGAGGAGAAAATTGACTTAATAACAGATTTTATACGAACCAAAGCTTGTATAAAACAATGAATATCAGGAAGAATAGCAATCCTTCTGTGAAAAAGAACAGAAAGAGCAGAGATTTGTCCTTTCAAGGAACTTGCAGACAAACCTTTATCCAAAGCATCATGAAGAAACTGTAAAATTCTCGGAATTCTAAAAGAATGCCAGGAAAAATGATGAGAAAGACACCAAGAAATGTAAGTCTTCCAGACTCGATAATATATCATCCTAGATACAGATCTACGAGCCTGTAACATAGTATTAATCACAGAGTCAGAGAAACCTCTTTGACTAAGAATCAAGCGTTCAATCTCCATACCTTTAAATTTAAGGATTTGAGATCCTGATGGTAAAAAAGGACGTTATGACAGAAGGTCTGGTCTTAACGGAAGAGTCCACGGATGACAAGAAGCCATGCGGACAAGATCCGCATACCAAAACCTGTGAGGCCATGCTGGAGCCACCAGCAGAAAAAACGAGCATTCCTTCAGAATCTTGGAGATTACTCTTGGAAGAAGAACTAGAGGCGGAAAGATATAGGCAGGATGATACTTCCAAGGAAGTGACAATGCATCCACTGCTTCCGCCTGAGGATCCCTGGATCTGGACAGATACCTGGGAAGTTTCTTGTGTAGATGAGAAACCATCAGATCTATTTCTGGAAGTCCCCACATTTGAACAATCTGAAGAAACACCTCTGGGTGAAGAGACCACTCGCCCGGATGTAACGCTTGGCGACTGAGATAATCCGCTTCCCAATTGTCTATACCTGGGATATGAACTGCAGAAATTAGACAGGAGCTGGATTCCGCCCATACCAGTATTCGAGATACTTCTTTCATAGCCAGAGGACTGTGAGTCCCTCCTTGATGATTGATATATGCCACAGTTGTGACATTGTCTGTCTGAAAACAAATGAACGATTCTCTCTTTAGAAGAGGCCATGACTGAAGAGCTCTGAAAATTGCACGGAGTTCCAAAATATTGATTGGAAATCTCACCTCCTGAGATTTCCCAAACCCCTTGTGCTGTCAGAAACCCCCATACAGCTCCCCAACCTGTCAGACTTGCATCTGTTGAGATCACAGTCCAGGTTGGAAGAAAAAAAGAAGCCCCCTGAACTAAACGATGGTGGTCTGTACCACGTCAGAGGGTGTCGAACAATCGGTTTTAAAGATATTAAATGAGATATCTTTGTATAATCCCGGCATACAGAGCTGAAGAGGTCGCATGTGAAAAATGAGCAAAGGGGAACACGTCCAATGCAGCAGTCATAAGAACCTAGAATTTCCATGCATAAGGCTACCGAAGGGAATGATTGAGACTGAAGGTTTCGATAAGCTGAAACCAATTTCAGACGTCTCTAATCCAACAGAAACAGAGACATGGACACTGAATCTATCCGGAAATCTAAAAAAGGTTACTCTTGTCTGAGGAATCAACAAACTTTTTGGTTAATTGATCCTCCAACCATGTTCTTGAAGAAACAACACTCATAAAAAGCTGGAAAGGATCTTTCCATTGAAAATGAGCAAAGGGAATTGAATCCAATGCTGTTAAAACTTCTATGCATATATAGCAACTGAAGAAAATAATAGAGACTAAAGGTACCGACAGACGGAACACAAATCAAATTGTCCCTAGTCTGATAGAGACAAAGATAGTGACATAAACCATCTGGAAACCTAAAAAAGGTGACCCTTGCGTGAGGAAAACAAGAGCTTTTTGAAAAAAAGATCCTCTAACTATGTCCTGAAGAGTAAGTGAAACATATGAGATTCCGCATCCACAGGAAATAATCTGAATGAAAACAGAAAAATGAAGAATATGCATTTATTGTATCTAATGAAAACAAATAATGCTATCAATGACCATAAAAAAGGCAGAATAGTTTGAATAAAACTCCAAAACTCAGTTCCTAGAAAAAGAACTGGAAGAAATACCCCAGAAGATTCCAGGTCTGAGCAGCGCTTGAGCCATGCTTCAACAGTATCCAAAATATATAGGACAGAAACACACTGAAAGAAAGTGTTAGCCTTACTGGAATAAAATCAAAGAAATTTGGACAGAATAGAACCAAATAAATTTCAAAGAAGTCTTAACCTGCCCCTTACCAGCCAAGCTGGAATACGGCACGTACATCGCAATATTAGGGAGCTGATTTCGAACCCCAATTATAAACATGTTACTTGGGAAAGAACTCAGGAATTTGTTCCTTAATAAGAACAACCAAACTAATATAAGCTTAAAGTTTAGTCTTAGAACTCAATCTTGAAGCCCATAGTAACAGTTAAGAATTGAATCCAATTATAATTGATTATCTTAGAACAAAAGAAATATGGATTTTCTTTTTTTTTTCTTTTTTCTTTTTTTTTTTTTAAAAACACAAAATTCTTCTAGCTAAAATAGCTAAAGACATAGATTAACCCTCATTTGCGAATATATTCAATAAAATGAAGACACAAATGAAATCATTAGCATGATAGTCCAGTTTAAAGGACCAGTCAAAACAGAGGACTTGCAAAATGCAAAACAACAAGACAAATGCAACAGCACCTAGTCTAGTAAATGTTGTCCCTTTAACAATGCTAAAATAAATCATAATCTGATACTTAGAAAAGTACCTGAAACTAAATAATTTTCCATAAATAAGATATAACTATATAAAGGAAAATAAATACTATTTTGCTATAACAACAATAGCATAATTAGTAGGAGTAGAGATAGCTCCAATAAATTGGAGAACCCTCCAAATAAAATTTAACTGCTGACAAAGAATATAGTTTAAAAATAAAAGAAAATTCTCAGCCTATTCCATTCCCTAGTATGGGGAATTAGAAGGAAAACCTCTGAAATCACAGAAGAATAAAAAGGCAGAAATAGTGTCAGCTAGTTTTAAAGAACTAGTTACCTTAATATCCAAAATAATCAACACCTCTTCAACAAAGAACAAATGTACTTTAATAATAAAAAATTGATATAAAAAAGTAGATTTGTTAGTGTCAATATCTGATGAAGAGAATTTCTGAAAGAGAAAAAAAACATCATCAGAGAAGGATAAATCAGTATGTTGTTGGTCATTTGAAACTTCAATAATTAAAAAAGAAGTGAAAAAGACCTAAAAATTGTATTAGAAGGCACGAAGTCAGACAAAGCCTTAATCAGAAAAAATATTTCTTATAAATCTTCTAAACATTTCTTGTACTTAAGAATGGAAATGTATAAAGCATAAATACTAATGGAATCTGCATGTAAAAGTATATCATAATAACTTAATACAAACCATAGCTAAAGATAAACATTTATAACATTTAAAATAAATGAACTTAGCTTTGGTAGAACTGAAACTCAGTTTAAGCATTTTTCCAGAAGTGGCTTCTGACTCAGGGACAAACGGAGACATCTTGCAATATGTAATAGAAAAAATAACATATAAAGCAAAATTGATCAAATTCCTTAAATGACAGTTTCAGGAATGGGGGAAAAAATGCCAGTAAACAAGCTTCTAGCAACCAGAAGCAATAAATAATGAGACTTAAATAATGTGGAGACAATAGTGACGCCCATATTTTTTAGCGCCAAAAAAGACGCCCACATTATTTGGCGCCTAAATGCTCTTGGCGCCAAAAATGACGTCACATCCGGAACGCCGACACTTTTGGGGCAAAAAAACGTAAAAAAAAAAATGACGCAACATCCGGCGACACGTATGACGCCGGAAACAGAAAAAAAAAATTTGCGCCTAATAGCATTTTCAGCCCCCGCGAGCCTAATAGCCCACAGGGAAAAAGTCAAATTTTAAGGAAAGAAAAAAATTGATTAATCCATATGCATTATCCCAAATATGAAACTGACTGTCTGAAATAAGGAACGTTGAACATCCTGAGTCAAGGCAAATAAATGTTTGAACACATATATTTAGAACTTTATAAAAAAGTGCCCAACCATAGCTTAGAGTGTCACAGAAAATAAGACTTACTTACCCCAGGACACTCATCTACATGTAGTAGAAAGCCAAACCAGTACTGAAACGAGAATCAGTAGAGGAAATGGTAAATATAAGAGTATATCGTCGATCTGAAAAGGGAGGTAAGAGATGAATCTCTACGACCGATAACAGAGAACCTATGAAATAGACCACGTAGAAGGAGATCATTGAATTCAAATAGGCAATACTCTCCTCACATCCCTCTGACATTCACTGCACGCTGAGAGGAAAACCGGGCTCCAACCTGCTGCGGAGCGCATATCAACGTAGAATCTAGCACAAACTTACTTCACCACCTCCATAGGAGGCAAAGTTTGTAAAACTGATTTGTGGGTGTGGTGAGGGGTGTATTTATAGGCATTTTGAGGTTTGGGAAACTTTGCCCCTCCTGGTAGGAATGTATATCCCATACGACACTAGCTCATGGACTCTTGCTAATTACATGAAAGAAAAGTAATATATACTAAAATATAGACAAAAGCAAGTTATGTTGTAGTGAAATGTAGTAACATTTCAGTATAATTTGGAATTGATGCAAATGGAGCCTTTATATCAGCCCCAGGGAATCTCCAGTTAGCTTCTCCCCCCCATGTGAAATTTATCCCAGAGAGCTTCATTACTTTCTATGGGAGGCACCTTGCATCTCTCTGGGATTTCCATGTTACTCCCATTTTCTTAGAAAATTGAGTTCTGCCTCTGTGAAGTCAGCACTATAATCTCTCTCCAAACTAGAGAATGTGTGATTATCTGGCCGGCCCATAGATGACACTCTCTGGGAGTTCACTGAAGCTGACAGTTTTTAAGTTTTCATGTAAATAATAGACATGCAATCTAATGTGTAAACGATACAAAAATATACAAAGTATGAGTCGAACACTGAGAAATTCTGAGTGCTCATTTTGCAAGAAAACAGGTACATTTCTGTTATGTTTTTACACAATAGGTTTGTCTTTTTACTTTAATTTAGAATTTTATTTTTTTATATTCCATGTCTCTTAATATTTTCAAGGGACCAGTTGTGTCCCTTTAAACAATTTTAATGTACATAGAATAACTTGTCTTCCAGCTTTAACAGTTCTTTAGAGAAAAACAAAAAAGTTTATACCATCACTATTCTTTTAATATGGAGCGTCTGAACACATTTCTACACTGGAGAATTTACTGATAAGCAACTTGACAAAATGACAGTTTTATTATACTTTATCAGTTAAGTTGTAAAATAACCAGCATTTGTTTATATACAAAGATCAATGACAGACAACCAACTTCTCCCCAAGGGACACAGTTTATTTTCATCCTCTGGGGCCTGCATTGGAATTATTAAAATCCACAATGTGTGGAGGGTAAATAGATTAATTATGGAAAATGAATAAATAGTTCATTTTTGTGTGGGGTAAAATAAAGGAAAGACTTGATTCAGAGAATGTGATGGGTCTATAAACAGAATATCTACAAAGGCTACCAGGGAATAGCGGGAACCATTATTTAGCACTAATATAGTGTGATATTAATTACTGCACAAATATAAACTACTTGGTATATTGTGTCTAAATTCTCTAGTATTTGCAAAATCCAGAACATTTTTTCCCAAGAAAATTCAGTAAAAAACAGTTCACCAGTTCTGTATACAGTATCACTATGATTCGATATTTACTAAAATGCAAACTAAAACAGTAATATACAAACTGACAATACATTTATAGCTAATTATTTATAAGATCTAAAATAAAAAATAGCTATTTACTATATCTCTGTGTAACTCCAAATTTATTTGAGTGGCATATAAATTAATATTTAATTAAAAGGTACGTTGTATTCTTATTATTTTGCAAAACATATCAAACTACATAACTAAATCATTAAGTCATTGTTACCATATTAATAACTGTGGAAACTGGCTTTAAATCTAAATAATAATTGGGTTTCCTTAATATATATATATATATATATATATATATATATATATATATATATATATATATATATATTGTATATTTCTCACATAGAGTGATATTTTCATGCTGATTTACACTAACACAGCTTATTTTTACTTGATCAGAGCCTATCTCGATTTTTGATACATGCAAAAAAAAAAGCACAGCAAGTCTCATGAAAAATAGTTGCAAGTTCTTTGGTCTATTTATAATGGAGATGAATATAACATTTCTGTAAACATAGACGCATATCTAGATACAAGTGCTTCACTAAATACTGGAATATGCTTCTGTTATAGATCATACATAGATAATGCTCTTCTACCATTTATATATATACACACACACAGTAGCTACTTTCATAAAGAACATACATACAGAATACATACGTATTGTCAGTGCTGTGCATACTTTGTATATAAACACTGTACACATCATCACATTCTCACACACATACAAAGGGAGCAGCGATATAAACACTAAATAGTTCTGCACACAGTAAGACACACATCTATCATCTTGATACACAGCCATGTTAGAATAGCTGGAGTATTTAAATAGGTCATTTACCGTCTTTCATCTGTCTGCGATGTGACAGGATTTTCTGTTCAGGATTTTAAAAACCAACTCCCCCATCCCCCTTTCCTGCTCTGTTGCTTCCTGTGACTCTGATGACATCACAGCGGGCAGCTGGAATGTGTGCGGGGGAGGGAGTGTTCACTGCCTGCATTCCACCCCTATACTACCCCCATCAGCTTCTCCTTGACTCACTGTACAGCCCACTGTCATACAATGCTCTCTGCAGCAATTACACTGAAAAGCACTACAGTGTGCTGCTGCTCCAATTTATTATGATTTGTATGCATGATTCATTGATATATGCTCTGTCATCACATATACAGTATAAAACATTAATGCACTGCCCATACTATTACACATAGCCCTCAGTTTACGCCTAGGTTAGGTTCCAGAAGGAATGGTTGTAAATCGAAACCGTTGTAAATTGAAAACCAGTTTATAATGTAAGTCAATGGGAAGTGAGGGAGTTCGGTTCCAGGCCCCTCTCAAAATTGTCATAAGTAACACCTAATACATTATTTTTAAAGCTTTGAAATGAAGACTTTAAATGATAAACAACATTATAAACCTAATAAAATAATCACACAACACAGAATATATAATTAAACTAAGTTAAATTAACAAAAACATTTGCTAAACAGCATTATAAACCTAATAAAATAATCACACAACACAGACTTTACTTGCATTTTTCTGAAAACAGTTCTTTCTATCCATTCCAATCTGGACTGATTTATAGACAGGAAGATCTTGTTCCTTTGCAAGCTGCTCGATAGCTCAAGTCAGGTTAAACTGATTAATTTCAGCTTGCTTGGCTTGCATATCTTTTCTGCAACACAAGCGGAAGCTCCACCTACTGGCTATTTTAATCAATGCACTGCTTCTCAATGCTTTTCAATAGCAGTCACATGACTGAAAAAAAAGGTTGTTATTCTGAAACGGTACAAATTGAACCATTGTAAACCGAGGGCCACCTGTATTTATTATTATTATCAGGCCTGGCTAGGAACAAAAATAGAGCCCAGCATTTTAAGGCACAGTCACCAACTCCCCTTCCCCAAGTTCTGTTGTTGAAAAATACTTTAAAACTAACAAGTATAATTTACTAGGTTGATTTACAAAAACATTTAGAGTTTGACATTGTATTTTGTTTATTGATTGTTATTAAATTAGGGTGACCAGATGTCCCCGGCTTTAGGGGACAGTCCCTGGTTTGAGGAGACTGTCCCCGGACAAATTATGTCCCCGGAAATGTCCCCGGCAAGATGGTCGGAGGCCCGTGTATGTTACCGGTGCTCGTAGGAAGTTGATAGATTTATCTGTTTTAGACACTGATTAGTTTGGCTTCCCTGGATACTTTACCACTGGCGCTCACAGCGCAGCTGAAGCTAAAAGTTTTGAAGCCCTCTCTATATAGATTGTGAGGTGCTTCACAGGGTTGCCAGCTCTGCTTTACAAGGGCTCAAAGGTGCAAGGTAAGTTCTCGTTGGTTGTTAAAGTGATATGTGGAGGCGCAATGGAATCGAGAAAGTGTTGAAAGTGTCGGCGCTGTGTCACCTCCAGGGAACCAAGCCGCCCATGTCCTCTGAGTCAACCTTGTTGCTTTCACCTCCAAAATAAAAGAGCTCACTGGAAGCGAGCACCTGAAGGGAAGTGCTAACATTGCCTCATACTTTATCCTTTCTAATACGCAATGGAATCGAGAGGCTGAGACCTTGTTGGGTAAGTCTAGTATGTTAAATTGGAATGTTTAGAAGTATGTAATCTTTCTAAGAATTTGATTGGTCAAAAACTACAAAGTAGGGGTATCTTCTGGTGATTGATTTTACAAGTGGCCTATCGTGAGGCATTATTATTAAAGCGAGTATAAGAGATGTGTATCTTTGGCTTTGAGTAACGCGTGCCCGTTAAAAACCGAAAGGGTACTGCGTTGTTTGTAGGGGTATGTTATAGTATACGTTTGACATTTTTACTTGTGTTTTTTGGGAAAAAAAAGAATTCTAGTTCTCTTTAAAAGAATAAGATTATCAAAAAAATACTTTTTTTATGTAGGTGTTTGAGCTGGTCCTATACAGGCCTGGAATCCTTAGTCTTGAATAATGGATCACGCTGCTTGGACTGGTGGTAGAAGATAGGGAAGCAATGTGGGAAACCCTCCAGCTTTCTAAATTTTGCTAGGCCTTATTTTATTTTCTGAGGGGAAAAAAGCAGGTATTAAACACATAAGCAGGATTTGACCTGGCCGGTTAGTTTCGCAAGTGATGATTGTAGGGGGCAAATATAATTTACTGTAAGGGTTTAAAAAAAAAAGTCCCTGTATTTCATTTTAAAAATCCGGTCACCTTATATTAAATAATACATTGAAATGCAATTAAAAAAAACAAAAAACAGAAGCTATTTCTTCTACAGTCTCAAAATTAAAGGGCTGATGGACTTACAGTGACCTGGCTCACAGGCATAGCAAGGCAGTGAAAGACAGTACAGGGCTGGCCCCATATCTAGGATTGCCACATAAGCTATGAGTTACACATACTGCAGGGTGTACAGGGAGGAACATGTATTGTGTCCCTGGATAGCACATGAATAGGGCTGCTCAACAGCACTAGTCATGTTCCTCCCTGCACACCCTGCAGCATGTATAACTCATAACTATCCAGGTTAACAGGTTCAACGTGGCAACCCTACCTCCATCATTCCCAACTAATAATTCTGGTGACTGGGTGAGGCTAAACCAACCGGTCTACAATTGCCCCCCTCCCATCCCCCCACCGGCAGGGCAAATGTCCTGCGTTCGCTATGCTCAGTCCGGGTCTGATTATTGTTATTATTATTATTAATAATAATAATAATAATAGAAGTACTCTATTATTATCCATTATTTATATAGCGTTAACATATGGCATTAGATTATGATCACGTGATAATATTTAGAGAAAAACTATTTTAAATGATGATAAAGGGTTAGAGAACTCTGATCACAAGTGATTATCTGATAATTCACCACCTTTATGTAAAGTTATCTTCTATAGGAGGTATATGGGGAACTATTGTATATAGGTGAATAATCTGAGGTGACAAGTAGGTTAACTCACTAAAGTCAAAATTAAACTTTCATGATTCAGATAGAGTATGCAAAAACAACATATAAAACAACAAAAAAAACTTTACAAATTACTATCATGATCAAAATGTGCATAATATTTTTAAATGTGCCCTAATTTATATGGAACAGGCGATAGCTAATAAAGATTATCCTGCGTTGACAGGGTAAGATGGGAGAGAGGGGTCGAGAGTGGAGAGTAGAGAGACTCGCCCTCCTTTTTTTTTTTTTTTTTTTTTTTCTCTCTCCTTTTTCTTTCTTTTTCTCTTCCTCTGTTTTATTTTCAGTTTATTAGAAAATTTCCAATTCAATATGTAACAAGGGCCTAATATTATGTATTGATCCTATAAATATAGGTTTAGAAGTTAACATATTAAAATAATTTCCTTTTTGGCCCAATATGCAGTATTTGAATCAATGTATGCATGACTACGTAATATATTGTGGTACTGTTAACAATTGTATTGATTGTAATGCATTTATAAGGAACCCTGATGTTTTTTCCTCGGTAATCCTTATCTGTTTCTGTTTAATGGAATGTTATGTTGAATTGGATAATAAAGATATATTTAAAAAAATATATATATATTTTTAAATGTGCCCTTTATGGCGCACCAGCTTGTACTAACTGAGCATGTACAAGAGTTCACAGTAAATATGTATATTCTTTTATTATTGGCTGGTGGCTGTCACATGATACAGGGGGCAGGAAAATGTTAGTATCTTTGAAGTTTGTCAGAACTTCTACTTATGTACTAAGACTATGGGCCAGATTTTCGTCATTAATAAAAATCATCAGTTTATTTTACTGAGTACTATATTTAAGTGTCTCTCTTTCACATTAAGAATATTTTTGAACTCCTCTTAATGAAATACACAGTTCCCAAGGTAAAAATTGCGTTTAAAAAAAATCTTGGAGGGGTCGTGTAATACTGAAGAGGTATTTTATAGAATCTCGTTGGACTAGAGAGCTTTAACAAATCGGGTCCTCTGTGTTATTTCATTACAAGTGGTGCATTAACAGTTACTTGTGAGCAAAAAGGGTTTTATCGCGGGTGTTTGCACGTGTCAGGTTTACTGCTCGTATTACAAGTTGAAAGTAAACACAATTGCTTGAGAGGAATCGCAATTTACACTAGAATGATTACCACATCCTCAGAGCTCTGGTTAACTGTTTCACAAAACAAAAAAAATGTCACAATCAACACAACACATCAAAATACATTACAAAGCAGAGTCACACTCATTATAACACCATCTAAAATTACTCAAGAAAGCTATAAGGGCTCAAAGATAAAAGGGCTCATATGTAAGGAAAAAAAGGCAGGCAAAGGGCTTTACCATTGAGATATATACATATACGTGCCTAAAGATGGATATGTATATATTTTTTAATAGATATTCCTCTGTATATCTGTAAATATCTATTCCCATATATAATCATGCATATATATATATATATAGGTTTAGAAATATATTGTACCAAAATACCATCAGATATATGTAGAAATATGTATTTATTAATAAATAGAACATATTGTGTTATGTGAAGAACATTGGAATGTTTCATATTTAAATGTCTCACTTGAGAATATGCAATCGGGTTTGCACGCAAGTAGGGTGTTTTTGTTTTCCTTTTTTTGCTCCATTGACTTCTATGGGGGAATACATTATTGTGTGTGCAATACATTTTTAAACGCTTCAGGTTAGCGCGCAAGTGAAAACTGCTTTCAACTTGTAATACGAGTGCTACCCGACGCGCACAAAAAGCTGACTTCTAGTGGAGTTAGTGCTCGAGCAGGAGCATTTAATACCGCTCCACTTGTAATCTGGCCCTAAACAGATTTCATGTACCTACGGCCAGGGGTCAAATCCTACAAAAAAGAGTGTGGGAACTCACCAAGACTTTCACCCTCCCTCACAATTAATATTGTTATATATATATATATATATATATATATATACATACACACACAAATACACACACACTGTATTTATATGTATATAATCTATACACTTTGGTTAATGAAAGCAAATTAAATCCATAGAAGGGTTAAATGCTTGCCTTTGATCACACAGCAGGACCAATGACAGTCTTGCATTTAGTGTATTGTAGGAAGTGTTACTGCCCATTACTAGAGGATCTCACTATCCCTTCTTACTAGACTGTGCTCCAACTCCTCCCACCAGCAGCAGCAGCAGAAGTGTTTACTGAAATGTTTCTATTCTCTGTCCAGAGGGAACTTAGTTCCTCCTGCAAAAATAGTGCAGGAACTCCTTTCCCATGCGTTCCCGCTCGACTTGACCCCTGCCTACGGCTCCATCTAATCATGGGTGCTGCCATTTTGTAACCTCATTTCACTGCAGGTAACTGAAGGAGACTTGCTGCACATGCGCAAATAGGTCAGCACCGGAATGCAACGAAAGGCGAATTTCAATGATTAAAAAATCTACTTAAAGTTTAATGTCCCTTTAAGCATTTATGATTATGAAGTTCTATTGTATTTAGTTAACCTTTAATTGTTTATGTTTCCCTGTATAGTTGTGTCTTTTTTTTTGGGGGGGGGGTTCGGTTTGGAAAAAAAATGAGGTATCTTGTGTATAAGGAATATAAGTCGGACAACAGCATTCATGATTATTGCAGACGGGACAAATGGTAGTGTGGTAATCTGTAGAGTATAGAGCTGCAATAGTCATGGCAAGATATGACAAGTGAGTGGATTAGAATTTAGCTGGTGATGCAGACATAAAGGCTGTAAAGATTATAGTGTAGTTGTGACAAGTTTGAAACAAGAAGTGATGGAATGTTATATTTGTAGCAGTTTCCTAATACAGGTACTAATCCCCAAATCCAGAATTCCAAAATCCAGGCTTTTTCATTTTTTTTTTAATAAAGTTTTTTTAAAATGATCATTTTCCCCAACCAGTAAGTTCCAATCATCTCTGTCTGTTTCTTTATTTTTTAATTCTTTATTTTTGTGTTCTAAAATGCAAATACTACTCTATATTTATTTAAAACAATACAATTAACTTTCTGATTACAGTTCTGTACTATCTTTATTATGGCACTATGTATGTATAAAATAATTCACATTTATGTAAAACTACCTTTAAATTGCATGACGTGAACATTGCCTAAATTAAATAATATATTATCGTATACACTTGGTCCCACCCCTTCTCCAAGCTATCACATTTAGCAGATGCTAATATACAAATATTCCAAAATTAAAACTATTTCGAAATCCAAACCTTTTCCGGTTGCAAACAGTTTGGATACAGGGTTTTCTACCTTGACATGAGTAAGATAAGGCAAGTTGTACTGGAGAACAAGGGTCTTGGGAAAAAGAAGGAGGCATAGACATCAGACCAATACTTACTTAGGAATAATAATTATATAATTATATATTTTTTTTAAATTTCCTTTAAATTACATGCTCTAATTCAGGGTTCTTCAAACCACGGGTCGGGACCCATTACTAGGTCACAACACCATGTTTACTGGGTCATGACTTGTTTGTGTGTTGTAGGAGAGTGTGTGTTATATTAGAGCGTGTGTTGTGTTGTAGAAGAGTGTGTGTGTGTGTGGTGTGTGTTATATTAGAGTGTGTGGTGTGTTGTAGGAGAGTGTGTGTGGTGTGTGTTATATTAGAGTGTGTGGTTTGTTATATGGGAGTGTGTGTTGTAGGAGAGTGTGTGTTATATTAGAGCATGTGGTGTGTTGTAGGAGAGTGTGTGTGTGGTGTGTGTTATATTAGAGTGTGTGGTGTGTTAAATGGGAGTGTGTGTTGTAGGAGAGTGTGTGTTGTGTGGTGTGTGTATTGTATGAGAGCGTGTGTGTGTTGTAACCTTTTACTACACTTTCAGGTATGACTAAGATTAGGAATAGAGTACACACACATTTTAGTCACTTTGCCAAAAATTGCAGCTATCTTGTTGTATTTTACTTACAAACTTTTCAGACCAGGAATAAAAATAGGGTCGCAAAGGTATGTGGGATCATTGCACTGGGTCTTGGGAAAAAAGTTTTTAGAATCCTACTCTAATTTGTTAAAGAATGTAATTTTAGGGCTAGTGATATTTGGGCTTCACTCAGTAATACCAGCGCTGGTATTACAAGTTAGGAGCAATGCGAACGCAACCTTGCATTTACATTGCCTAGAAGCCTTGCGCTCACGAGAGCGCACTTTCATAGGCTCCAATGGGAGCCTTGTTCTCATGCGTCAGACACAGCAAAGCACCTAGCGATCTCAGAGGGCAATTCGCGCAGCGTTGGGCAGCAAAATAAAAATATATATGTATGTGTGAACGAGGCATTGTTTGTACCTGTGAGACGCCAGAGGTAGTGGTGATTGTGTCGACTGCAAAAGGCTTGACTTCAAATACAACTACAGCAATGGGGTCCTTGCATGAACTTTGAGGGACCTAATACTTATTGAAAGTGCTGTGAGTATATCACTCATTCAGCCCAAATGGCCAAAGTGAAAGGGACCAGACTAGCAGTGAAAGACGGAAAGGTAATATAAGCGGTGTCTAAAATACATTTGTTGTGACAGCCGCTTGCTTAAGAGATGCTTCTGGCTAAAAGGAACATTATTTTTACACTTCATACCACCTCTGCAGGAGGCGTTACAAAATGAACTGTGCATAGATACATCAGTGGAAACACTGTCATATACTTGTGGCGGATTAATATACTTAAGTGCCACTAGTGCTTTATCCGAGAGGGACCATACAATTTAAAGCCTGAAAGAATGTTTTTTACAATTGGAGGTTACTATTACCGCAAATGCACATAAAGTGGGATTAGACACCAAACCTGTTATTCCATATGTTGGCGGGTTTTAACCCTTGAGGGCCGGAACACACACACTGTGGTTAACAGGGAGCCGAACTTTTATTATCGGTTATTTGTAGAGGGCCAACAGATTCCGCAGAGCTATAAAAAAAGGGGGAGTACAACAAAACAATTATAGGGTAGAGGGCCCTGCCAAGAGTTGCACTGTTGTAGTCAGCTCTTAAGAAGGTGAACTACAAACAGCTGGACTTTTAGGCTTACATGCTAAGAGGGTTCAGGGGATTGCAGTGGAGGAGAGGAACTGGTATTAGGAAAGGTTAGCGTAGGTTGTATGCGTCCCTGAACAGTAGAGTCTTTAGGGAGCAATTGAAGCTTTTAAAACTAGAAGAGAGTATTGTGGAGCGAGGCAGAGAGTTCCACAAGATGGGAGCCAGTCTGGAGAGGTCCTGTAAACGGGAGTGTGATGAGGTGATAAGAGAGGAGGAGAGTAGGATGTCATGAGCAGAGCGAAGGGGACGGGAGGGAGAGTATCTGGAGACAAGGTCTGAGATGTAGGGGGGAGCAGTGCAGTTCAGGGCTTTGTATGTAAGAGTGAGAGTTTTGTGTTTGATCCTAGAGGCAAGAGGAAGCCAGTGAAGGGATTGGCAGAGAGGCGCAGCAGATGAAAAGCGACGTGTAAGGAAGATGAGTCTGGCAGAGGCATTCATTATGGATTGTAAAGGAGCTAGGCGGCAGGTGGGGAGACCAGAGAGGACAGAGTTGCAGTAAATAAGGCGGGAAAGAATGAGAGAGTGGATTAAAATCTTAGTTGTGTCTTGTGTAAGGAAGTGTCTAATTTAGAGATGTTTTTAAGGTGGAAGAGGCAGGCTGTAGCCAAGGACTGAATGTGAGGAGTGAAGGAAAGATCTGAGTCAAATGTGACCCCGAGACATCGGGCATGCGGTGTAGGGGTAATGTTGGAGTTGCTGACAGTTATAGAGATATTGGGGGTGGAGATTTTGGAAGAAGGGGGGAAAATGAGGAGCTCAGTTTTGGATAGATTTAGCTTGAGGTAGTGAGAGGACATCCAGGAAGAGATGTGAGAAAGACAGTTAGTGACACGGGTTAGCAAGGAAGGAGATAGGTCTGGTGCAGAGAAGTAGATTTGGGTGTCATCGGCATACAAATGATATTGGAAACCGTGGGACTTAATTAGGGAACCTAGTGATGACGTATAGATTGAGAAGAGAAGGGGACTGAGGACAGAGCCTTGCGGTACTCAGACAGAAAGTGGTGACGGGGCAGAGGAGGCCCCAGAGAAGGCTACACTGAAGGTACAGTTTGACAGGTAGGAAGAGAGCCACGAAAGGGCTGTGTCACTTTTGAATGTTAACAATCCCTTTATTTGTATAGATCTAGTATATGCATTTGTATTGTGGTTAGCGGATATTTAACCCTTGACTGCTATCCACTCTGTTATCAGAACGACTGCATTGATTTTTTTATATACTAGTATTTGATGATTCACTGGTACATTACTTTTGCCTCTTTATTTATGAAAGGCCTGTCCGACATTGCGGATCAGGTCCGACAGATCTCGCTGAATGCGGAGAGCAATACGCTCTCCGCATTCAGCATTGCACCAGCCGCTCTTGTGAGCTGCTGGTGCAACGCTGCCCCCTGCAGATTCGCTAGCAGGGGGTGTCAATCAACCCGATCGTATTCGATCGGGTTGAATTGCGGCAATGTCTGTGCACCTCCTCACAGCAGGCAAACAGGTTATGGAGCAGCGGTCTTTAGACCGCTGCTTCATAACTGGTGTTTCTGGCGAGCCTGAAGGCTCGCCAGAAACACAGGCCCCTAAAGCTCCATACGGCGCTTGATAGATAGGCCCCATATACTTTTTATAGATGTCTTGTAAGGTGCTTCTTTGAAAGGTTTAATAATGCTTTTTGCATTTTTTCTTATTAGTGTTTACATCTTTTGTGGTGTGCGGGATCAAATAACTTTAATATATATTTATGTGTTTATATGTGAATATACCCATATTAACACATAAATATATGTATATAAGCATATACATATCTATTTACTGTATAAACACAGTCCCCATCCCTGCTTTACAACAAGGAATACCAAGAGAATTAATACAATTTGATAATAGAATTAACTTGAAACATTGTGTAAAATTACATGCCGTTTCTGAATTCTGAAAAAAAAACATTCTTGAAAACTTGCTGCCATATAGTGCTCTAGACACGTGCAGACTACTGAGTTTATGTCCCTGTTTTTCAACAACATATACCAAGAGAATGAAGAAAATTTGATAATAGAAGTACAGTTGTTTAAAGGGACACTCAGGTAAAATAACATTTTCATGATTCAGATATAGCCTGTAATTTTAAACTTTACAATTTACTTACATTAAAAAAAATGTGCACATTCTTTTATATTAACACTTTTTGAGTCACCAGCTCCTACTGAGCATGTGCAAGAATTCACAGACTATACGTATATGCATTTGTAATTGGCTGATTGCTATCACATGGTATATGAAGAGTGGAAATAGACATAAGTTTGAAATTTGTTAGAAAAAAATCTACTACTTATTTGAAATTCAGAGTAAATGCTATTGTATTGTCTTGTTAGCTTGCATTTGTTGATTATGCAAATCTACTGTGTTTACTGGTCCTTTAAAATTGCATGCTCTATCTGTATCATGTAATCATGAATCCTAACATTGCATCTGCATCAAGAAAGAAAAAATGTGGGCTTTATGTCCCTTTAAATAAAAACCTCACTGCAAGCTGTTTTACTCCACAAGAGATAAAAACCTTCTAGTGATACTCCTCAATAGTCTGCTAGTAAATCTTGGAAAAATCACTATTCACCAAGTGCTTATGCTCTGGAAAGAATTTGCAAACATCTGGAGTCCTGGGTGATACATGAGAGTTTGAGAGTTTTTAGTGATTCAAAACTAGCACAGAATTTACTAAGTCAACAATTTTGTTAGATCTTTTGCTAAAGTATGGGCGAAAAGCAAGTAAAAAACAGAATTTATGCTTACCTGATAAATTACTTTCTCCAACGGTGTGTCCGGTCCACGGCGTCATCCTTACTTGTGGGATATTCTCTTCCCCAACAGGAAATGGCAAAGAGTCCCAGCAAAGCTGGCCATATAGTCCCTCCTAGGCTCCGCCCACCCCAGTCATTCGACCGACGGACAGGAGGAAATATATATAGGAGAAACCATATGGTACCGTGGTGACTGTAGTTAGAGAAAATAATTAATCAGACCTGATTAAAAAACCAGGGCGGGCCGTGGACCGGACACACCGTTGGAGAAAGTAATTTATCAGGTAAGCATAAATTCTGTTTTCTCCAACATTGGTGTGTCCGGTCCACGGCGTCATCCTTACTTGTGGGAACCAATACCAAAGCTTTAGGACACGGATGAAGGGAGGGAGCAAATCAGGTTACCTAAACGGAAGGCACCACAGCTTGCAAAACCTTTCTCCCAAAGATAGCCTCCGAAGAAGCAAAAGTATCAAATTTGTAAAATTTAGCAAAAGTGTGCAGTGAAGACCAAGTCGCTGCCTTACATATCTGGTCAACAGAAGCCTCGTTCTTGAAGGCCCATGTGGAAGCCACAGCTCTAGTGGAGTGAGCTGTAATTCTTTCAGGAGGCTGCCGTCCGGCAGTCTCGTAAGCCAATCGGATAATGCTTTTAAGCCAAAAGGAAAGAGAGGTAGAAGTCGCTTTTTGACCTCTCCTTTTACCAGAATAAACGATGAACAAGGAGGATGTTTGTCTGAAATCTTTAGTAGCCTCTAAATAGAACTTTAGAGCACGGACAACGTCCAAATTGTGTAACAAACGTTCCTTCTTTGAAACTGGATTCGGACACAAAGAAGGTACAACTATCTCCTGGTTAATATTTTTGTTAGAAACAACTTTAGGAAGAAAACCAGGCTTAGTACGCAAAACCACCTTATCTGCATGGAACACCAGATAGGGCGGAGAACACTGCAGAGCAGATAACTCTGAAACTCTTCTAGCAGAAGAAATTGCAACCAAAAACAAAACTTTCCAAGATAGTAACTTAATATCTATGGAATGTAAAGGTTCAAACGGAACCCCTTGAAAAAGAACTGAAAGAACTAGATTTAGACTCCAGGGAGGAGTCAAAGGTCTGTAAACAGGCTTAATCCGAACCAAAGCCTGAACAAATGCTTGAACATCTGGCACAGCTGCCAGTCTTTTGTGTAGTAAGACAGATAAAGCAGAGATCTGTCCCTTTAGAGAACTTGCAGATAATCCTTTCTCCAAACCTTCTTGCAGAAAGGAGAGAATCTTAGGAATTTTTATCTTATTCCATGGAAATCCTTTGGATTCACACCAACAGATATATTTTTTCCATATCTTATGGTAAATTTTTCTAGTTACAGGTTTTCTGGCCATAACCAGAGTATCTATAACAGAATCTGAAAACCCACGCTTTGATAAAATCAAGCGTTCAATCTCCAAGCCGTCAGTTGGAGGGAGACCAGATTTGGATGTTCGAATGGACCCTGAACAAGAAGGTCCTGTCTCAAAGGTAGCTTCCATGGTGGAGCCGATGACATATTCACCAGGTCTGCATACCAAGTCCTGCGTGGCCACGCAGGAGCTATCAAGATCACCGAGGCCCTCTCCTGATTGATCCTGGCTACTAGCCTGGGAATGAGAGGAAACGGTGGGAATACATAAGCTAGGTTGAAGGTCCAAGGTGCTACTAGTGCATCTACTAGAGTCGCCTTGGGATCCCTGGATCTGGACCCGAAGCAAGGGACCTTGAAGTTCTGACGAGACGCCATCAGATCCATGTCTGGAATGCCCCATAATTGAGTTATTTGGGCAAAGATTTCCGGATGGAGTTCCCACTCCCCCGGATGGAATGTCTGACGACTCAGAAAATCCGCTTCCCAATTTTCCACTCCTGGGATGTGGATCGCAGACAAGTGGCAGGAGTGATCCTCCGCCCATTGAATTATTTTGGTCACTTCTTTCATCGCCAGGGAACTCTTTGTTCCCCCCTGATGATTGATATATGCAACAGTCGTCATGTTGTCTGATTGAAACCTTATGAATTTGGCCTTTGCTAGTTGAGGCCAAGCTCTGAGAGCATTGAATATCGCTCTCAGTTCCAGAATGTTTATCGGGAGAAGAGACTCTTCCCGAGACCATAGTCCCTGAGCTTTCAGGGATTCCCAGACCGCGCCCCAGCCCACCAGACTGGCGTCGGTCGTGACAATGACCCACTCTGGTCTGCGGAAGCTCATTCCCTGGGATAGATTGTCCAGGGTCAGCCACCAACGGAGTGAATCTCTGGTCTTTTGATCTACTTGAATCATTGGAGACAAGTCTGTATAATCCCCATTCCACTGTTTGAGCATGCACAGTTGTAATGGTCTTAGATGAATTCGTGCAAAAGGGACTATGTCCATTGTTGCAACCATCAATCCTACTACTTCCATGCACTGCGCTATGGAAGGACGAGGAACAGAATGAAGCATTTGACAAGAGCTTAGAAGTTTTGATTTTCTGACCTCTGTCAGAAAAATCCTCATTTCTAAGGAATCTATTATTGTTCCCAAGAAGGGAACTCTTGTTGACGGGGACAGAGAACTTTTTTCTTTGTTCACCTTCCATCCGTGAGATCTGAGAAAGGCTAGAACGATCTCCGTATGAGCCTTTGCTTTTGACAGAGACGACGCTTGTATTAGAATGTCGTCCAAGTAAGGTACTACTGCAATGCCCCTTGGTCTTAGAACCGCTAGAAGGGACCCTAGCACCTTTGTGAAAATCCTTGGAGCAGTGGCCAACCCAAATGGGAGGGCCACAAACTGGTAATGCTTGTCCAGAAAAGCGAACCTTAGGAACTGATGATGTTCCTTGTGGATAGGAATGTGTAGGTACGCATCCTTTAGATCCACGGTAGTCATAAATTGACTTTCCTGGATGGTGGGTAGAATAGTTCGAATAGTTTCCATTTTGAACGATGGTACCCTGAGAAATTTGTTTAGGATCTTCAAATCCAAAATTGGTCTGAACGTTCCCTCCTTTTTGGGAACTACGAACAGATTGGAATAAAATCCCATTCCTTGTTCCTTTATTGGAACTGGGTGTATCACTCCCATTTTTAACAGGTCTTCTACACAATGTAAGAATGCCTGTCTCTTTATTTGGTTTGAGGATAAGTGAGACCCGTGGAACCTTCCCCTTGGGGGTAGTTCCTTGAATTCCAGGAGATAACCTTGAGAAACTATTTCTAGCGCCCAAGGATCCTGAACATTTCTTGCCCAAGCCTGAGCAAAGAGAGAGAGTCTGCCCCCCACTCGATCCGGTCCCGGATCGGGGGCTACTCCTTCATGCTGTTTTGTTAGCAGTGGCAGGCTTCTTGGCCTGCTTACCCTTGTTCCAGCCTTGCATTGGTTTCCAGGCTGGTTTGGGTTGTGAGGTATTACCCTCTTGCTTAGAGGATGCAGAATTAGAGGCTGGTCCGTTTCTGCGAAAAGGACAAAAATTAGGCTTATTTTTAGCCTTAAAAGACCTATCCTGTGGAAGGGCGTGGCCCTTTCCCCCAGTGATGTCTGAAATAATCTCTTTCAATTCTGGTCCAAATAAAGTTTTACCCTTGAAAGGGATGTTAAGCAATTTTGTTTTGGATGACACATCCGCTGACCAAGACTTTAGCCAAAGCGCTCTGCGCGCCACGATAGCAAACCCTGAATTTTTCGCCGCTAGTCTAGCTAATTGCAAAGCGGCATCCAAAATAAAAGTTAGCCAATTTAAGTGCGTTAACTCTGTCCATAACCTCCTCATATGGAGTTTCTCTACTGAGCGACTTTTCTAGTTCCTCGAACCAGAACCACGCTGCCGTAGTGACAGGAACAATGCATGAAATTGGTTGTAGAAGGTAGCCTTGCTGTACAAAAATCTTTTTAAGCAAACCTTCTAATTTTTTATCCATAGGATCTTTGAAAGCACAACTATCTTCAATAGGAATAGTAGTGCGTTTGTTTAGAGTAGAAACTGCCCCCTCGACCTTGGGGACTGTCTGCCATAAGTCCTTTCTGGGGTCGACCATAGGAAATAATTTCTTAAATATAGGGGGGGGAACAAAAGGTATGCCGAGCTTTTCCCACTCCTTATTTACTATGTCCGCCACCCGCTTGGGTATAGAAAAAGCGTCGGGGGGCACCGGAACCTCTAGGAACTTGTCCATCTTGCATAATTTCTCTGGAATGACCAAGTTGTCACAATCATCCAGAGTAGATAACACCTCCTTAAGCAGTGCGCGGAGATGTTCTAATTTAAATTTAAATGTCACAACATCAGGTTCAGCTTGATGAGAAATTTTTCCTGAATCTGAGATTTCTCCATCAGACAAAACCTCCCTCATTGCCCCTTCAGATTGGTGTGAGGGTATGACAGAACAATTATCATCAGCGCCCTCTTGCTCTTCAGTGTTTAAAACAGAGCAATCGCGCTTTCTCTGATAAGTAGGCATTTTGGATAAAAGATTTGCTATGGCGTTATCCATTACAGCCGTTAATTGTTGCATGGTAATAAGTATTGGCGCACTAGATGTACTAGGGGCCTCCTGCGTGGGCAAAACTGGTGTAGACACAGTAGGAGATGATGTAGTATTATGTTTACTCCCCTCATCTGAGGAATCATCTTGGGCAATATCATTATCTGTGGCAGTACTGTCCTTACTTTGTTTGGACGCTATGGCACAATTATCACATAAATTTAAATGGGGAGACACATTGGCTTTCATACATATAGAACATAGCTTATCTGAAGGTACAGACATGTTAAACAGGCTTAAACTTGTCAACAAAGCACAAAAAACGTTTTAAAATAAAACCGTTACTGTCTCTTTAAATTTCAAACAGAAAACACTTTATTACTGAATATGTGAAAAAGTATGAAGGAATTGTTCAAAAATTACCAAAATTTCACCACAGTGTCTTAAAGCATTAAAAGTATTGCACACCAAATTTCAGAGCTTTAACCCTTAAAATAACGGAACCGGAGCCGTTTTAAAATTTAACCCCTATACAGTCCCAGCTATAGTCTTTGCTGAGACCCAACCAAGCCCAGAGGGGAATACAATACCAAATGACGCCTTCTAGAAGCTTTTTTAGTGATTTTTAGATCCTCACACATGCATCTGCATGCCCTGCTCTCCAAAAACAACTGCGCAGTAATGGCGCGAAAATGAGGCTCAGTCTATAACTAGAAAGGCCCCCTGACTGAAAAAGGTGTCCAACACAGTGCCTGCCGTTTTATAAACGTTCCCCAAGATTATAAATGCCAATTGATAGCCTAAATCTGAATAATATGCCCAAATAAAGCAATCGATTTAGCCCATAAAAATGTCTACCAGTTTTTTAGCCCTTATTAAGCCCTTTATTCTGTATGTTTGACTAAGAAAATGGCTTACCGGTCCCCATGAGGGGAAATGACAGCCTTCCAGCATTACACAGTCTTGTTAGAAATATGGCTAGTCATACCTTAAGCAGAAAAGTCTTCTAACTGTTTCCCCCAACTGAAGTTACTTCATCTCAACAGTCCTATGTGGAAACAGCAATCGATTTTAGTTACTGTCTGCTAAAATCATCTTCCTCTTACAAACAGAAATCTTCATCCTTTTCTGTTTCAGAGTAAATAGTACATACCAGCACTATTTTAAAATAACAAACACTTGATAGAAGAATAAAAACTACATTAAAACACCAAAAAACTCTTAACCATCTCTGTGGAGATGTTGCCTGTGCAACGGCAAAGAGAATGACTGGGGTGGGCGGAGCCTAGGAGGGACTATATGGCCAGCTTTGCTGGGACACTTTGCCATTTCCTGTTGGGGAAGAGAATATCCCACAAGTAAGGATGACGCCGTGGACCGGACACACCAATGTTGGAGAAATAGGTGTAGTATAAAATAATGTTTAATGTCTGAATGCACATTTTTTTTTAATCCTAAGGGGTAGATTTTAAATGCTGACTGCATATGCTGACGGCATTTATCATTGCACAAGCATTTCTAGTGGAATGCTTGTGCCGCCCCCTGCACAGTTGCGGACAATCGGCCGCTAGCAGGGAGTGTCAATCAACTGATCGGATCTAATTGGGCTAATTGCTGTCCGCCATCTCAGAAGTGGCAGACAAGTTAAGGAGCAGCGGTCTTATGACCGCTACTTCTTAACTTACATTTCCAGTGAGCCGGAAAAGTATGGCGGGGTATATAGCAGCATCCACTGCTTGGTAAATCTACCCCTATATGTTTAATTCTAAATTATATTGGTTTATATTGGTAGCAACATATAAATATATTACCATTTGTTTCGATAACTTACAGAACTGAAAATATAACCCAAAGATCCTCACAACATTTGTGGCTAGGTATTAGGGACTTATGAGGTTGAGGGGGGGGGGGGGGGGGCTGTTTCCTAATTTGATATTATGCTTGTACATATTTGCATCTTTTAGAGAAAAATGTAATTGTTCTTATGTATTTAATTTGAAAATCCGGATTGGCTATCATCTCTTTAAATTGGGAGACTGCAGCATAATTCGTAACCTATAATTAAGTGCCTGTCATTGGCACGAAACGTGTAAGGGTTTTTAATGGACTAATAAAAGTTAAATATTGTACTTTTCCTGTGGTGCTTTTAGTGTGCTGCCATTCTTGCAGTTTCACTTTATGTTTGTGGCTAGCCTGGCCGTTTACAGTGTGCACCCCCACAGATGTGTGGGTAGTCCGGTTTTCTCCTTGTGTCCTTGTTTGGTGAGGGGGGCTGTTGTCATTTTGTGGAAAGGCTGTGTCTGGAGGTGATAGAGTCAATGGTGGATAGTAGGCCGGGCGGGATCATAGGTATATCTAGGAAGTCAGTAAGTGTGCCGGGGTGGTTGCGGGGGGGGCGTGTCTGGATGGTCTAGGGGAGGGCCATAATGGAAATTCTGCAGAGCGGAGGGACAGACTTTCCAACTGTCTCAATTTGTCTGTTGCCAACACCTGCCTGTCTGACCATTCAAGGGGTTTACCTTTAAATTGCCTTACTGTTGCCAAACCCTGCCTGTCTGACCTTTCTAGTGGTTTATCCCTGAACTGCCTTCCGCTGATTCCCTGCCTGTTGCCGCCGCAGACTATCCTGCCTGTGGTGAGTGCCGCTTACCTCATCTTGCGTACTTTCTCCGCTCTGGGATATTCCCTCTCATTCTGGCTCTATGCCGGGATAAGAAGACTACTGGCCGAAATCGGTCTGATAGTGGACGATTCCCACGAGCATTGCAATGCACTATATATATATATATATATATATATATATATATATATATATATATATATATATATATATATATAATGACCGTGGCAAGACATCGCGAATGCTGACAGATGTCAGCATTTAACACTGCACAATCATTTCTAGTAAAATGCTTGTGCAATGCCACCCCTAAAGATTCGCGGCCAATCGGCCACTAGCAGGAGGTGTCAATCAACCCGATCAGAGGTGGCGAAAAAGTAAAGGAGCAGCGGTCTTAACTTATGTTTCCAGCGAGCCTGGCGGCTTGTGCGGAAACTGCGGCATTTGCAGAATGTTAAATCGTCCCCTTGTTGTCTGCAGACTCATGTCATGACTGGCTCCTCTAAATAAGGCAAGTGGTGGGTGTAATAGACTGAGAACAGCGGGGGCGCATATACTGAATATACAAGTGATATTAAAAATATGAGATTAAATCAGATTATACACACAGCATATATCAATATGCAATATACATACAATGTAATTCTAGTCCCAGGGTAGGGACAGTGCTGAGCACTGTCCACAGAATGTGTGTATATCCACAAAAGATGATGGCCGCACTTCTCCTCACAGATAAATCCGGGCAAACTATAGGATGAGAGAGAAAACAGAGGGGCACCTCATGTGTAGATCAACCAGACGTGTGTGGAAAACCTTATAAGAATGCCAAATGAGTACTCACATTTTTAACAAGCACCCTTATGTGCTAGTAGACACGAGCTGATATATTAGGGCGTATCAGCTCACCCACTCCAGGGGTTCCCATTCAGATGAGCTCTGCTGTTCTTCTGCTTTATCGGACTTCACGGAAAATAAATTCTGCCATGTTTAAAATCCACCTCAGCATCATCTACATCACATGAAAATAAATGACACTTTAATGACTAAAGTGAAAAAGGCGATGGGATAATGATTTCATATAATTTGAAGTCTGATAAAGCATAAGAACAGCAGAGCTCATCTGACTGGGACCCCCTGGAGTGGGTGAGCTGATACGCCCTAATATATCAGCTCGTGTCTACTAGCACATAAGGGTGCTTGTTAAAAATGTGAGTACCCATTTGGCATTCTTATAAGTTTTTCCACACACGTCTGGTTGATCTACCCCATCCTAAAGTGGTGGGAGGAGTTTGAGTATTGAAAAATAATTGCAGCAAACAAGATGTTAATTTGTTTTAAAAATGTCAGGGGAATCAAAATAAAATTTTCATGATTCAGAGAACACATTTATAAAAACTTTTTGTTTTAAATCTACTTATTGCTCTCGGTATCCATTATTGAAACTTGACCCATTTCCATGAGGGCAGAAATGTGTGCAGCAGTATATTACAAACAACCTGTAGAGGAAGCATTAGGGTGTAGAAGCTTCAACCACTCTATGGTGAAAACTAAGCTAGTTAAAGCGACATGAAACCCAAATGTTTTCTTTCATGATTCAGATAAAGAATACAATTTTTAAAAAGTTTCCAATTTAATTCTATTATCAAATTTGCATCATTGTCATGTTATTCTTTGTTGCGGAGATATCTAGATAGGTAGCGTGCACATGTCTGGAGTAGACATGTGCGCTTTGTTTCCTTCCGAATCGAAATTCGGACGAATTTGTCAAATTTGGAGCTTCGGATCGATTCGAATTTCGGAATTACCGTAGCAACAAAACTAACGAATAAATCCAAATTAGTTTGAATTTATTTGTTACATTCGGATGGCCATGGACTAATCACATTGTACAGTATATTAGGAGTATATTAGGTTATATCACTCTGCTATGGGTTACACCTAATATTACAGTACATAATACTAGTCTAATACACAGCACATCCCACCTAACACATACCAAACTTCCGAATTTACGAATCAAATCCGAACCGAATACATCCAAATTTATTTGAATCCGAATGAATCCGAAACGAATACATTCGAATGTATCCGAATTCGAATCGATCCGAAAACGAAATTCAAAAACATCCGAATTGGTCCGAAACGAAACTATTTTTTCCGCTGTGCACAAGTCTAGTCTGGAGCACTACATGATAGGAAATAGTGCTGCCATCTAGTGCTCTTGCTAATGTATAACATTGTTACAAAACGACTGCTTACATCCCTGCTTTCCAACAAAGGATTACAAGAAAACAAAGAAAATTTGATAGAAGTAAATTGGAAAGATGTTTAAAACTGAATGCTCTATTTGAATCATGAACAAAACATTTTGGGTTTTATGTCCCTTTAAAGGTTAGGTTTGTCACTACCTTTCACAGTTTGAATCAGGTATTACTAAGTAATAGTTTTTTTAAGTCTAGTCTAGCCAGATGGGAGAGAGATCTAGGGATTGAATATGACCCCGAAAAATGGAATGATAAATGTTACCATTCACAAAAAGGATATGAGGGGAAATACTATTAAAACAACCTTTAGATGGTACCTCAGAGCACTTAACTTCCATACTAACACTACCAACTCAACACTCAGGCGGTGGATTGGGGGGCACATACCTACTCATGTGGTGGGAATGCCTGGAAATAGCTGCGATCTGGAACAGACTGTCAACTTACCTAGGTAGACTTCTAGATGAAACTTTACAAATGGCAGCTTCACAAGCATTACTGCATGAAAAAATCCATAAGTTTAACACCCACATTAACCAATTTATTAGACTAACCTATACTGCTACAATATTATGTATTGCAAGATACTGGAAGGAGAGAGCTAACACATGGGAGAAAATAGTGGGTAAAATAACGATCATTTATAAGATGTTAGAACAATTGGTCGTGGCTTCAAAACACTACAGAAAACTTTCAAAAAGTATGGTTTTATTGGATGTTACATAATAACAACTAACTTTACAAGACATATAGTTACAGACTTCTTGAAAAACTGTGCTTCGACTCCATACAGACTTAACATCAGACATGGGCCTCGCTTCCATTGAGTCGTTAAAAATGGAGCCGTAAGCTACCGAAGCGGCCGACAGCTAAAAGTAATTTACGGCTGCATTTTAGTACCAGGTTTCCATTGAAAAGATTAGCGTGTTGCGCGCAGTCGCTCTTTTCGTGTAGCTGTAAGTTAACGTTGTGTTAACGCTTCCATCTAACGTCGGATTTCTTGAAAATCAATTAGTTGCTAAGGTAACCCGACCTTACGCTATAGAATTTACGTTTAACGTCCGTGCTTCTTACCTGTGATCGCCTCTCAAGAAAAATAAAAAACACTTATCCATATTTTTAATAATCAAATACTATTTTCTAATATAATTATATTTAACACTTCATAAATATAAGTAATATTTATTGCTGCCCTAGGCATAGGTCTAGTTTGCATTCTGTATATATGTTCTTGCATATATTATTATATTTAAATATATATTGATATTTCTATTAGAATATAAGTTCAACTATTTCTATACATGAGACAACAATAAATATTACTTATAACAATTTATTTCTACATTAAAACACTTGCATTATTTGCAAGTTTTATAATTTAAATAGAAAATAGGTCTCAGAAAGCACAATTTTCCTCTTTTACACCTAGTTGAGCTGGGGGTAATATTTCTCAATGTATCGACAGCCTCCGACAATGTATTAACGGTTAGCGCTTTCATTGGAAACCTGGTATAATTTATCGATTAACGGCTTCTATTACTTTCTATGGGACGCGAAGATCTTTTCGGCAGCCGAAGTCCGGCTGCCGATATTGAGGTATAACGCGCCATTGGAAACAGTCGATAAACGATATTGCTTCCGACAGCATATTTATCGGTTTGCGAGTGCACGCAAACTGAATTACGACTCAATGGAAGCGAGGCCATGGTTGGTAATATATATCTTGAAAACAGGATACATCTTTGTGGCAATATAAAGGAAAACTTCTGATGGAATGACACAACAACCCGGCGAAACAACATCCAACAACCCGGCAAAATGACACCTTCTCTTCTACTTATTTCTTTTTACCTTTCTTTTCTTTTCTTTCATTCACTTTCCCTAAAGTTGTTTTGATAAGCATTATGTTATAGACATAATTAATAATTCTGCAATTAATCGGTGATCTAAGACAGTCGGAGTATTATATAAGTGATCCGCTCCTCCCCAGTGTATTTTAAAAAGGGGGGAGTGCATACAGATATAACCTTGGACCCTCAATAACAACAAAATTAAAATGATTTGTAAATGTCTTGTATGTTTTGCACATTATTAATCAGTTGATGTAAACTGACACTATTATAATTCCATCTTGCTGCTATTAGCATCAGGCAACATCTATCCAAATCCTGGGGCCAACCTTATTCCAACCATTACCCAATCACGCACTCCTTATAGAAACTTTAATAAAAGCAACACACATAACCTCATTTCCATCCAATGCATCCTATACGCACACACTCCTTTCACTTGTGCACTATGGAACTCTTGTTCTGTCTGCAACAAACTTACAACCATCCATGACCCGTTTATATCAAATGCTTTCACCCTTTTAGAAATTACCGAAACCTGGCTATCTTCTTCTGACACTGTTTCCATTGCTGCTATCACACATAGTGGTCTCCAATTTAGCCATACCCCGAGGCCAGGAGAGAAACATGTCAGCGGTGTTGGGATCCTGCTCTCCCCCTCCTGCACCTATCAGTACCTACCTCCAATCCCATCTCTCTCCTTCTCCTCGTTTGAAGTCCACTGTACTCGCCTGTTCTCCCCCCTCTCCCTCAGAGTGGCAGTCATTTATCGCCCTCCTGGACCGAGCTCCCAATTCCTTGACAACTTTTCCGCCTGGCTTCCTCACTTTCTCTCTACAAATATACTAACCATAATCCTTGAGGACTTCAACATTCCAATTGACAACCCATCTGCCCCTGATGCCTCTAAACTTCTTTCACTAACATCCTCTTTCGGTCTCTAACAATCCACCCTATGCCCTACTCACCGTGATGGACACTCCATCGACCTGGTATTTTCCTATCTCTGCTCTATATCTGACCTATTCTATCGCCCTTTTCCCATTTCAGACCATCACCTGGTCACCTATAATATTAATGCAACAGCTAAACCCACTTCTCTATCCCGCCCCCGCACCTGTAGAAATCTACACACTTTGGATCCACTCCAATTTTTAAAAATCATTCAAGATCTCCTCCCTCACACTTCCACTATAACATGCCCTGATCTCACTACAGCCCACTACAACAAAACTCTACCCTCGCCACTAGACACACTTGCCCCTCCCCAACTGCACAAAACATCACACCATCAGTTACAGCCCTGGCACTCTCAGCAAACATGCTATTTGCAAAAATGCTCCCGTACTGCTGAGCATGCCTGGAGAAAAACTCATTCTGAACCTGATTTCATACACTATAAGTTTATTCTTCATTCATACACTTCTGCCCTTCACTTAGCCAAGCAAACCTACTTCTCTTCTCTCATATCTACTCTTTCCTCAAACCCTAAACAACTCTTCTCCACCATTAACTCTCTCCTCTACCCACCTGCTCCACCATCCCCGTCTGTCTTTAGTGCTCAAGACCTGGCAGGCTACTTTTTAAACAAAACACGTACTATCCGAAACAACATCCCAACACCAACCTGCAAACTTCCAACAACAGGCCCAGTTACTCCCTCTGCCACCCTCTGCATTTTCCATCCAGCCACTGAGAATGAAGTCTCTTCGCTACTATCTTCCTCACGCCTCACTATCTGCCTGCTCGACCCTATCCCTTCCCATCTAATACCCCCCGTCTTCCACCCTCACTTCTGCTCTCACTCACATCTTCAACCTATCTCTCTCTACCGGTTCATTCCCATCTTCTTTCAAACATGCAAAGGTCACTCCCATACTAAAAAAACCTCCATTGACCCTTACTCTCCTGAAAGATACTGCACCATATCACTGCTTCCACTAACATCAAAACTCCTTAAAAAACTAGTTTACAATCGCCTAACCCACTTCCTGTCCACCAACTCCTTGCTTGACCCCCTGCAATCTGGCTTCTGCCCCAAACACTCAACTGAGATTGCCTTTACCAAAGTTACTAACGATCTTCTTTCTGCTAAAAGTAATGGCCACTACTCCATACTCATCTTACATGACCTCTCAGCTGCCTTCTACACAGTTGACCACCCCCTCCTCCTACAGACCCTCCTACAGACTCCTTTGGCCTCTGTGACACTGCTCTTTCTTGGATTCACTCTTATCTTTCTCACAGGTCTTTTTCTGTGTCATTTGCTGGTGACTCCTCCTCTCCAATGCCTCTGTCTGTTGGAGTACCTCAAGGATCTGTTCTGGGTCCTCTACTATTCTCCATTTATACTTCTTCACTGGGTAAACTTATTAATAGTTATGGCTTCAAATACCACCTCTATGCTGATGACACCCAGATCTACCCCTCTCCACCCCCGCTCTCTCTCCCTTTTTCCTTTCTCATGTCAGCGACTGCTTATCTGGAATTTCTTCCTGGATGGCCTCTAACCACATAAAGATTAACATGTCCAAGACTGAGCTCCTTCTAATCCCCCCATAAGCTCTATGTCAACTTCTGACTTTTCTATCTCTGTTGACGGCATCACCATCTCCCCATCGCCCCAAGTCCGCTGCCTCTGAGTTACACTTGACTCAAATCTATCCTTCGCCCCCCACATCCAATCGCTTTATTCATCCTGCCGCAACCACCTACGCAAAATTTCTAAGATTTGCCCTTTTCTGAGCCCTATCACCACAAAGCAAATAATCCACTCACTTTTTATTTCTCAACTTGACTACTGCAATAACCTACTTACTGGCCTTCCTCTTTCCCGCCTCTCCCCTCTTCAATCCATCCTGAATGCCTCTGCCAGGTTTTTCCACCTTTCCCGTCGCTCTATATCTGCTGCACCTCTCTGCGAGTCCCTTCATTGGCTCCCCATTCACAGCAGAATTAAATTCAAAATTCTCACCCTTTCATACAAAGCGCTCACCAACGCCGCTCCCCTCTGCCTATCCTCTCTAATACACAAGTATACTCCAGCCTGTCCACTAAGATCCAACAATGACCTGCTCCTTGCATCTGCGACTATCACCTCTTCTCATGCTAGACTGCAGGACTTCTGTAGTGCAGCACCTACCCTCTGGAACACTCTCCCTTGTGCTGTCAGACTTTGCCCTAATCTTTCTTCTTTTAAAGGGACATTATACACTCATATTTTTTTTTCTGTTCTGGATTTATTGTGTTGTGAACATGTAGTGTATCCCTTTTGAGCGTTGTAAACGTAATATAACTATGATTTTTTTCTAGCCGATCGCACATTTCTTTAAAAAACTTACCAAGCCCAAGTCTATTCTTGGAATACATTAGGCCGTTCTTGCTATGTACGCTCATGTGAACAGTCCATGTAGAGCGCATGCGTGCCATTTACAGTGACGTCAGCTCTCCTTCAGCATGGGATTGTGGCGCTCCTATGCGCGCTGCCGGGATCCCATGCTTCTAATTGGCGGTGACTTGAGCTCTATTGTGAGGAGCGCAATAAAATGCTCCTCACAGTAGAGCTGTCAGAAGAAATATATTATTGGCTACTGTTAGTAATCGGCATAAGGATTACCCGATTTTGTGTGGTTTTCTTGTGTGAAGATTAAGTGACCGTAAATTCTTGCTTGGTGCTAAGTTATTTTCCTCTGTCTACCTTCTTGGCTATATTCCTCCTTCTGTATGTGGCATTCCGGTAACATCCCACTGGTTGGCATGCAGTCCTTGCATGGTTTACTCAGGGTGATCAAAGGGTCGCTCATGTTGCTTTCACTGCGCCGCCATATTGTTTACAGATGGTAACTAGGCAACATAACTTTTCGAGGCTCTTACTGGCTGTTGCAAGATCATGTATAAAAACTGATACAATTGAACGGCGCCTGCGTGAGTGGATGCTGTAACCACGCTATCATGAACTAGCACGCGTGGTCACATACAACTTGCGCTTGCGTTGTGATGTTTTGGGGGCGTATTGCAGCAATTAGTATACTGCTAACAATTGGAGAGAAGGTGTGGTGGGATAGTGTGTTTGCTCAGCCCTTTCATAAGGGCGGCCCATAATGGAGTAGAAAGCATGGTGGAATGAAAGGTAACGTTATAAAACATTTATTTTGCCAGCATAATAATTATTTGTTAACAAGATCTGTGTATAAATTAATTGTCAATGAGTTATATTACATTAAGACAATTTGTGTGCACACTGGTCCTTTAAATGCTCTCTGAAGACTTTTTTGTTCAGAGAAGCCTGCCACCCCAACTCAATAATAAATTAATTTCACTTCCCTCATTAACATCTTTCTTAATTTTGCAGTCCTCACCTCCTGCTTCTCAACCCCTATCCTTCTAGATTGTAAATTCCCACAGGAATAGGGTCCATAATTCCTCCTATATGTGTTTGTAAAATTGTGTCTTGTCTCTTACAAGTTTTATATCATTGTTTTATCTAAATGAATTGTACCCATGGACAGCGCTGCAGAATATGTTGGCGCTTCATAAACAAAGTATAATAATAATAATAATAATAATTCAATAAAAAATATTTAAATCATAAAACTGCATGCTCTTTCTAAATCATGAAAGAAAAAAATTAAGTTTCATATCCCTTTAAGTATAGGCTATTAACAAGCTATGTAAACACAGCCAGCAAAAGACATTACACCCCCCCTTGGCAGGTAGGAGAGATAACGTTCTAAAATTGTAATTTTCAATTGTTCTTTCTAAGTATTGTATAGAGACAGCAATATGAAAGGGAAGCATTTGCGTGACAAGGATTTCCGATCTCTCTGTAAGCTTAGCCTATTTTGTTGGGTTATGGTTTCAAAGAGCAAATCCAACTATTTAATTTACAAAAAGAAACATAAAGGAACAATTTCTCATACATTTTATATTCTGCAGCTGGTATAACAAGTTATTAGGAACACATTAAGGGGAAAACAATTTTGCAGTACACTGTACCTTTAATGATCATTTAAAAGTTTATTTAAATATCACATAGCAAATGACTCCCATATGATAATTATTTATAGTAAACATCACAAGTATAGCTCCTTTTATGTGCCAAGGGGTATTTGTGGAGGGGCCAGGGGTATTAAGGAAAGGGCTATTTTGTAAAAACCCTGTAAATGCAACATAAAAGGTTGCATATAAAAACAAGTTATGCAGGGTGAAGAGACCAGCCCCTTCAGCAGGTGGTGCAAAGTGACTGTACTATGAAGTGACTGCACTATTAAAGGGACAGTCAACACCCATGAAAACTTCATCCCATACCTTAGATCAACAACAAAAAAATGAGCCTGCACCGCATCCCATCTTCAATAACACTAACCTTAGGTGGCTAATCTTCAATGAACATTTAGGTAACAGCGGCAGATATGGCCGCCAAACTCCTCCCCCTCCTCCTCTGTACCCTTCTTGTTTTAAATAAATACTTGTTCACAGGGACACTGTTCTATTTCTAATGCGCATGCGCTATATAATTGTAGTACGCTCGCTATTAGAAATAGAACAGTGTCTCCGTGAACGCGGCTAAATAATCTAGCTGAGGATTTGATTCTCATTGGCTAAAGACTTAGAGAAGAAGCCTCCTACGTAACAGGGGGAGAAGTTTGGCGGCCATATCTGCCGCTGTTAACTAAATGTTCATTGAAGATTAGCCACCTAACGTTAGTGTTATTGAACATGGGATGCAGTGCTTTTTTTTGTTGATCTAAGGTATGGGATAAAGTTTTCATGGGTGTTGACGGTCCCTTTAAGAAAAGCTGTACCAATATCTAGTTTATGGAAGAAATAGGGTTCCAAAGTAATAATGATGAGTAAAGTTTTCACTATTTTTTTATTTAAAATTTTCTTTATTAGGAGAAAAATAGAATAATGAGAATTGAAAAAAAAACAAAGCAACAAAAATGAATATGAATATAGACATATCAGGCTGTTCAGTCATTCAGAAGGTTGATATAATTAGGACGCCAACAACGTCCTAGGGAGGTGCGCTCATGCAAGAGAGAGGGTGGATCAAATTGAAGCACTCTTGTCGAAAAAGATGATGATCAGGCAAGTCCTATTGAGGGAACATAGAGAGGCGCCACATAGGGTGATATTGACTTAGATCGCCAAAAAGTTCAGTCATTCAACCTGCCACAACTTTTACAGGGTTTTCAAATTCAAACCCAATTTAAGCTCGTAAATCATACGCTTTTTAAATTAATTTGTGGCATAAAATCACCCAAAAAAACACGTTTAGGGCACATTTTCATTGGATATTTGGAGGTATTAAATTCAGCAAATTAGACCTGTTGAGATTTTTTTTTTTTTTGTTTTTTTAAAGTTCAAAGTGATGTTCAATTAATTAAAGTTTGGCGTGATGTTCAATTCTTGATCATGCTCATTAGGAAGACTGCCTTTTGTTACATTACAGTGGCATTTCAAACATGTTAAATCTTTACTGAAAAAAGTAGCAGACAATGAGATATAGAGAGGGGAAAGGAGAACTCAACCTTGGGAGAAGAGGTACTCAAGTGAGTGTAGGTTGTGAGAGAGCAGGAGGCTATACATGGAAAGACAACATGGAGTAGAAGTCCTCCATACTAATGTTAGACCCATTAGGCCTAGAGTACCTTACATACTGTTTTAAAGATTTCTGCTTCCGGGGCTAAGCGATTGGAAAATATAGAAAAGATGTAGGCTGACCAGTCTAAGTTTCTTTGCTTTGTATGGCCTTATCTCATGGTACCAGGATGACTTTATCTCAGGGCTGTACCTTGATTAAAGTGGATACTGTCCTTTATTTATTTTATGGCCTTTGGCGATTTTCGGTCATCCCAGGGGCTTGTCAGGACAGGGCCAGCTCTAGACATTGTGCTGCTTGGGTCCAAGAATAAAATGACGCCCCTCAACTGCCCACTACAGTCTAATTGTAAACAAAGTCAACTGTCTCAGAGATGAAAGTTCAGCAGATTAAAAATTCACTTAAGAATATGCAAATGAGCTCCATATAAGATTCATTTCCCTGTAAAAAACACTATTATCCAGAATATGCTCTCCGTATGTGCTGCCCCTGTGAAGTACTTGTCCGTGGTACCACCTGGTCCAATTATAGAGCCTAAAGAACTGTATAGTATTGGAGCCCCCATCCCATAATTAAATCGTACAATGCACACAATACCCTTTATATGAGGAAAAAGATTATCCTCTTAAAAATGAGGGCATCATGCCCCTCTAGGTAGTATGTGATAGCAGCTTCAAGTGGACTATGTGACTTTTAGGGTGCTCTAGGCTATAGAAGACACCCTAGCACCTATATATGTACTAATAGGAGGCAAGTGACCCCTCTTTTGAAAGAGGATATGCCCCTCTTTGAAAAGAATGGGTTAAATGCTCAAGTAGCTATCATGTGATCACTAAGGTAACATCTGATTGAAGCATAGGCATATATTTTTTTTTTTTTAAACTTTTATTTATAACCAATATGTGGTGCAAAGTTACAAGATGCCCCTCTAGCCCACCTCGCAGGGTGAGCCAAGAAGGTAGGTAAGACAATACAAGCAGCTGCGATTTCATACAATAACATACATATAACTTCGAGAATTTTCAGCAGTTAACCACTGCTCTAATAGATATGGATCTGCACCACTACATTGGGGTTTTTAACATTATTAACAAACAAACAGATATGGAACAGGGGGGGGCAGAGGGGGAGGGGGGAACTGGGGAGAGGGACAGGTATAATGGAAAGGGGTGGGGGAAATAAACAGGCACATGACATAAAACGGGGGAGGTAAGGGGAGGCGAAGGAGGGGAAGCCGGGGAAGAGGGAGGGATAGAGTGGTAAGGGCTGGGGGGGACACAACAAGTGTATACATACCTATACATACCATTTCTGCCTATTCCCCAGATTAATCTATGAGTTAGTGCGGCATGAGTACAATACAATATTTAGTTAGTAATATCGTTGGATCACTTATATTAATAAAGAGTTGTCAAATTTCAATAAGAGAGACTTGGATCAACCTTTCTGAGATACTTATATACATTGCTGGGACTAAACTAGACATGACAGTAAACTACACTAAACTAAACACACCATCGTCCCCAGAGATTTGAGAGTGAGAGTGAGTGTCTTGGCACTGTGGCGGAATAGGATCATAGCTGTGCAATTCGTAATCGGGTATAAGTGGTATGGTCAAGAGAATATATAAGGTATAAGGTTGGACTCTATATGCTGTCAGAGGCATGTTACTTAATAGGGTCTATCTGATAGGGCAATAGAGAGTAGGGAAGACAGCTCAGTAACTACTAAGTTATGTAGCTCAAGAGTTCAAACATGGCTCCCCTGATAAGAGAATGTGTGCAGTCACCCAGTCGCTGACAAAAAGCATGTATGGTGTATGCGAGTGTCCAGATCTTACAGGCTGGCGTGGCATGTACAGACAAGCATAGAGGCAACAGTTTGCAGGGACATTCTAAGAGTTGGCAGATGTAGTTTAAAGGCTATTCCTCACAGAATCATAATGATCATAATGCTACCTGCTAAATATATTCATTAAAGGTTTAACCCAGTAGAGTAATAGTATATAAAACATGATATCTATAGGTATAAGTAGAGCTGACTCTGAACCCACTACGCTGAGCTTACTGACAGTGAGAACTCTTTATCTGTATGACTTTGAGTGTGTGGCTATACTTGCATGAGAATGTTTATGTTTATGGCAAGCCTGAGGATAGTAAGCTTAGTTAGATCTTTAAGGGGGCAATCTCAATGAACATTATAGAAAACAAAACAAAAACAAGCATGATATGTAGCTGCTCTAATTTTGGTGTGAATATATAAAAAGAATTTGATTCATATGGAGCCTGTCAAGGGTTAACAAGTAAGTGGATACTGAATGTGCATTTCTGGGAGTTTTTTAATCAGCTTTGTGAGGTTAGGCAAAATAAATAGTGCAGGTATTATTGGAAAAGTGATTTGTAGAGTATGCAAAATTTGTGAGTTTACACGTATTTAAACTAGACCTTTGCAGGTACATAACTGTGGTAAATAAACCAGACAAGTAAACAAGTCATAAAAGCCAACAGGGCTAGAACCGACAGTCTCTATTCGAAAGCCTTCCAGAGTTCTCAAAACACCAACTGTGACATTAGATATTGATAATTTTCAGCCAGTTTCGTGAGGTTAGGCAAAATAAATAGTGCAGGTTTGATTGGAAGAAAGGTGTGTAGTGTATACGAAAGTTCACTTGTATTTAAACTAGACCTTTGCTGGTACATAGCTGTGGGGTTCCACAATTGTACCGCAGCTAGATGTAGATATCCACTCATGCAGCCACATCGCTATTCAGTCAGCTGGAACAGCGAACTGTGAATATAAGCAGATCACCCGACTCCAGCCCGGGATGGAATGTGGCACCCACGCCTGAGAAGGATGCAGCTTTTCTGTAGATGAAAGGAGGTCTGCCCTGTAACCTGCAGTAAGTGTAGTAGTACAACAGCAGAGTAGCTGTCGCCTCTTGGGACCGACTTCGGGGCCCTCTGCAAAGCGGTTTCCTGTAGTGGGATAAGAATGGCCGTTACTTGTCTGCTCCCCTGTGCAACAGAAGTTATGAGACTGTCATCTCCACCCAGCGCATGTAGAGCAGCGCGGGCATTAGTAGGTTCGGGAGTTGCGTCGCCGCGGTTTTCCACCTGGTCAGGATGCCGGACAATCATGAAGCAACTAGCGTTATCTAGAGCTTGCGGTTCTAGTGCAGGGCATTTTGCTTGGTGTTCTAGCTCTGGAAAACATTGTCGGCCAGCGATATGGGCCATTTGTATTAGTTTCTCACAGCTGTTAAGTAGGTGGTCAAATTTAGTTGCAAAAGTTGCAAGTAGCGTCTCGGCAAGATCTCTTCCTGAAGTCATTGCCACGTGGGTAATGTTCTCCCGTCTACCGATTAGGTGTTATTATGCTGGTAGGGGGTGCAGTCACTCCAACAACATGAAGCAGGGTTCCAGTCAGGTGTTAATCAATTTTAACAACGCACAAGTTAACTTAACTGATGCGCCAATATGGCGGACCACAAGGGTTTCGTAAATTGCTCCCGGGGGCTAGGGCCGATGTGATGCCCTTCACTTTCAAAAAGTCGGCTAGCGATGACAGTTGCAAAGTCTCCTAGCAAGACACATAACGTGGGGGTCTGGATGGCGGTGTAAAATGGTGAATAAGCGTTATTTGTAGCTCAAACATGCGGAGCTCCCAGCACTTGCTTCCATCCAGTAATCCCGCCCACCGGAAGTCCGAAGCATAGGCATATTTAATAAAAAAAGTGGTGGGTTATCCTATGTGTTGCCTCCACAATACATACAGGGATATACAATTTTTTATCTGAAAACAACAATCTTCCTCTTTCAAATGTGTAGTACTGTACTTTATCCATCCAGCTGTCAGTTGATTGTCATAAGACCCTTTAATTGAAAGAGAGGAGTCCCGCATTTAAAATAAGGTGTTTCTTGACCTTTAAGCTGTCAAGTGATCTTCATAGTAATAAAAATCACCTGAAAGCAACCGCTAGCCTCATTTTCTTGTGTTGTTGATCTCAGGAGACTAATAGACCTCATGTTTCTCAGAGCTAATAAAAATGCAGGTATTCAAATAAATAAAGAACTAGGCAAGTGTAACAAATACTTCACTACGTGAGTTTCAACAGAGATATAGAAACATGCAAACATTGCCAGAATCTCTTTATGAAATCAGAATGTTATGTACAGTAGTTTTAAAACTTATCTAATACTTTATTAGATATTACATATTTTATCCTTATTAACTTTTTCTATAAATTTCAAGATGATGCCAAAAGTGACAAAAAATATTTTTCAAAAATAATTTTCAATATTTTTAATTAGTAATTTATTTTGAATAACATGGGTATAGAAGCCAAAATGTTTACTGATGCTAAATGTGGTACCATAAAGTGTGTGTTTAAAATATTTAGGTTAATTGGAGTGGTGTTCTATCAAATTCTGTGACCTGTTGGAATTTGCGTCCACATGATCTGCGCAGATGCGCAGATATGTCATTGCATTCCGAACATTTTGTGCACCGTTATGTGCGCATACACGCACACAAGTAAATGGAGCAGCCCATCAGATTATGTGACCTCCAGCACTACTTGTGTGCACGCATAAATCAGTGCATCAAACCATCAGAATTTGCAACCGTGAGCAACGTGCATGCATGTGCATTCTACACATATTTTTGGCCTGCTGAGTGTGCATACGAGTGCACACTTCAACCCCACTGCCTATCATATTCTCTACCCTTAAACACCATATATGGGCACACATAAGTTATTGCTTTCAATCTCTTTATAAATAAAAAACGTAAAGAGCAACGGACCATATGTATAATGTGGAGGACACTGGTTTAAAAGCCACCAATTCGACCTTTTGCTTGTTCGATAATCCTTATTGGTTATGTTGTACGACAATCAACAGACGTCATAGAGCCAAAAACTAACAACCCACTCTAGCGCAATCCCGATCGCATAGTCTCATGTGTGCTGTTAACCCGACATAAAAATATGAATATTTCACATTCCAATGTTCTTCACATAACAGAATATGTCATTTTTATTCAATATATATTGTTACATTATTATAATACATTATACACTATTATTACAATATATATCTTTACCTAAATATACATGATTATTTATAGGTATATATACAGATATATATAGGAATTTCTATTTATAAATGCATATAACATTTGGCTATGTGCAGAACTTTGGAATGTGAATTATTTACAGTAAATACACAGTTAAATTCTTTTTTAAATATGAATATTGCATAAATATGCTTTTACATATTTTCATCTACTTAACTGCAAAGGGCTCCAATGCACTTCTATATACGTCTATATGTGGGTACGTATGTACATTATTTATGTGTTTATATGTGTAAATGCATATGTATATATATATATATATATGTATAGATATACATCTCTAGACATGCATAAGTATGTATGTATACAGTATGTTAAAGCCCTAACACTTGAGATCTCATATCTTTGAGCACTTATAACTTTTTCTGTGCAAATTTTTTAAAAATATTTTTTATTCAGTAGTGTTATTATAAATGTAACTATACTTTGTAATGTATGTTTGATGTGTTTTGTGATACTTTTTAGTTTTTGCAAAACAGTTAACTACAGCTCTGAAGTTGCGTATGACGGAAACAGCTTCAGTACAGGGGTGCTAAATGGCTCAGCACTAAAGAGGTTAACAAATATTGCCTGTTTACTAAATGCACATAGCTACATAACAGACTGGTGGTTTAGTTATTATTATTATTATTATTATTAATAATAATAATAATAATAATAATTTATAATATAAATAATAATAATAATAATAATAATAATAATGAGAAGAGGAAAAATTGAGATTAAAAAAGTTTCAGATTTATAGCCCCAGGAGCACTTGACAAGGAATACTACAGTGTATCCCTTTCCCAGATGAATTACCAATTGTTAGCTCTCAGAATAACTTTTGTTCATTGATTGTGAATGACCTATTGATTCGTTTCCCTGTAAATTTTCTCTGACAGCTCTCAGGACCTTTACACACCACTAACCAAGAGTGTGCTACCCCAGTGTTTATAAATACTTAGAACATATTCCACTATGTGCAGAACATTGGAATATGAAATATTTACAGTAAATACATAGTTAAAACCTTTATTAACCCTTTATTAACCCCTCAACAACCACAACGTACCATGTACGTTGCTGGTCGTTAAGGGTTTTCTTGTTTATAATAGCCTGGGTCCCTGCACTTTTATACCCTCCCTCCTTCCTGCTGGTCACCGGAAATAGTGTCGCTGGTCCTTAAAGGGATATTAAACACTTTGAGATGCTAATATAAAATGATAAATCGGACATATAAAAAAAAATCTGCAATTTACTTTCATTATTTATTTTGTCACCTTTTCCTGTAATTCCATTCTGAAATTGTAAGTTTTTCAGTTCCTGTCAGAAATAGAAGTGCAGAACACTTTTATATTCCACACAGCCATTGGCTGCACATTCTAGTGACCTATTTATAGCTGTCCCTAAATGGCCACAGCAGAGAAGGTAACCTAAGTTACAACATGGCAGCTCCCATTGTTTTATAGGCACTAAGGGGCCAATTTATGAAAGTGCGAGCAGAAATGATACGATGTAGCATATCATGTCCGCCTCACATCGATAAATGCCCATGCACATGCAGCTAGCAGGGGGTGTCAATCAGCCCGATTGTATAGGATCGGGCGGATTGATGTCCGCAGCCTCAGAGCAGCTGGACAAGTTATGGAGCAGCAGTCTTTAGACCGCTGCTTCATAACTGCTGTTTCCCGCGAGCCTAAAGGTTCGCGCGGAAACAGGGGCATCAAGCTCCATTCGAAGCTTAATAATTCGGCCCCTAAAACTTTACACTTATTTTTTCAATATTTAAACAGCTAATTAAACTTTAAAAAATACATCTACATGTTATTCTCAGGCTAATCTTTTCTTTGAATGCCTCATCCTATCTAGGATTTATTTAATGTTTAATGTCCCTTTAAGGGGTTTAATATGAATATTGCATAAATATGTTTTTTTCATGTTTTCATCTACTTAAACTGCAAAGGCTCCAATGCACGTGTGTATATATATATATATATATATATATATATATATATATATATATATATATATATATATATCCTCCATGTGTATCTGCACTCTCAATGTCAAATAGTCGCCAACCAGGGTGCCAGATCAATAAGTAATCATAGTAATCTGCAACATAGGACTGCACTCACTGGATTTATGTAAAAAACTCTTTAATTAGGTAACGTTTCGGAGCACGCAGGCCCCTTCCTCAGACCAGTACAAGGTTGTACTGGTCTGAGGAAGGGAGGGGCCTGCGTGCTCCGAAACGTTACCTAATTAAAGAGTTTTTTACATAAATCCAGTGAGTGCAGTCCTATGTTGCAGATTACTATATATATATATATATATATATATATATATATATATATATATATATATATATATACAGTATATAATTCCAAGTAATAGATCCGCACTCGCTGGACTTTCAAAAAACAATAGTTTATTGTATACAGTGATATTTCGGGGAGCCAACTGTCCCCTGATTTGTCTGATGAAGGGGACAGTTGGCTCCCCGAAACATCACTGTATACAATAAACTGTTGTTTTTTGAAAGTCCAGCGAATACGGATCTATTACTTGGAATTGGATATTGCTGTTCCTGACACCGTGGCTCGTATCTTAAGAGGTGAGAGTGCAAATCCCTATGAACTTTCGTATATATATATATATATATATATATATATATATATATATATATATATATTTATATTTATGTGTTTATATGCGTATATATGTCAGTATATACATACAGGTGAAACTCGAAAAATTAAAATATTGTGCAAAAGTTAATTTATTTCACTAATGCAACTTAAAAGGTGAAACTAATATATGAGATAAAAAACAAGTTCCCAAAGCGCCAACTAAAAACAGTTTAAATAGACCCACTAGCTTGATAATTCACACGTCAGAAATAAACACATAAAAAGTGCTGGTGTCTAATAAACAGTGCTCAAATCTAATAAATCATTTATCCTGTTGATATTTCACTAAATCACTGAAATATAAAAAATTAATTAAGGAAAAGTGTGATCTTACCAAATATGTGTTCAACCAGGAAAATAATACATCAAATGAGTCCACAGTCCTTATTTCCCACACTGTCCTGCTGCTCCTTTAAATCCACTGGTGAATGTTCCGTGGATGCAAATGTCAGAAGACAAGAAAACAGGAGCGCAAATCCGTGCACCAAACAGTACACGGACAATCTAAGTGTAGATAAGTGTAGATAAAACTTTTTATTGCTTAAAACATTGCCTCTGACAAAGCGAGGAGGAGCCTCGTGAAATGCGTTAGGCCACGCCCACTTTGACGACACGCAGGACGTACTCTGACGACAAGGATAGCGTCTGTACTGGAGCCGGCTTCAAACAGTGCAGCGCTTGTCAGATCGGATGGAGAGACGGTCCTGACACTGATGAGAGAACTTACCCGCTGGCTACCAGATATCACAGGAGAGTGAGGAGAGGAGACCGGTGTGGGGACGTTCCCTATATTTCATACAGATGCGCACACATACCTCATATGTTTGAGGACATTTGATGTGAGTAAGGAATCATATGTTTGGAGATCTTTACGTTTGTTTTAAGCAATAAAACGTTTTTTATCTACACTTAGATTGTCCGTGTACTGTTTGGTGCATGGATTTGCGCTCCTGTTTTCTTGTCTTCTGACAGGGTTCACCTTCAGTTAATATATGAGATAGACTCATTACATGCAAAGCAAGATAGTTCAAGCCGTGATTTGTCATAATTGTGATGATTATGGCTTACAGCTCATGAAAACCCCAAATCCACAATCTCAGAAAATTAGAATATTGTGAGAAGGTGCAATATTCTAGGCTCAAAGTGTCCCACTCTAATCAGCTAATTAAGCCATAACACCTGCAAAGGGTTCCTGAGCCTTTAAAAGGTCTCTCAGTCTGGTTCAGTAGGAATCACAATCATGGGAAAGACTGCTGACCTGACAGTTGTGCAGAAAACCATCATTAACACCCTCCATAAGGAGGTAAAGCCTCAAAAGGTAATTGCAAAAGAAGTTGGATGCTCCCAAAGTGCTGTATCAAAGCACATTAATAGAAAGTTATGTGGAAGGGAAAAGTGTGGAAGAAAAAGGTGCACAAGCAGCAGGGATGACCGCAGCCTGGAGAGGATTGTCAGGAAAAGGCCATTCAAAAGTGTTGGGGACTTTCACAAGAGCCACCACACACAGACGGATCCTGGACATGGGCTTCAAATGTTGTATTCTTCTTGTCAAGCCACTCCTGAACAACAAACAACGTCAGAAGTGTCTTACCTGGGCTAAAGAAAAATATACCTGGCTGTTGCTCAGTGGTCCAAAGTCCTCTTTTCTGATGAGAGCAAATTTTGCATCTCATTTGGAAACCAAGGACCCAGAGTATGGAGGAAGAATGGAGAGGCACCCACTGCAAGATGCTTAAAGTCCAGTGTGAAGTTTCCACAGTCTGTGTTGATTTGGGGAGCCATGTCATCTGCTGGTGTTGGTCCACTGTGCTTCATTAAGTCCAGGGTCAATGCAGCCGTCTACCAGGAGATTTTGGAGCACTTCATGCTTCCTTCTGCAGACGAGCTCTATGGGGATGCTGACTTCCTTTTACAGCAGGACTTGGCACCTGCCCACACTGCCAAAAGCACCAAAACCTGGTTCAATGACCGTGGGATTACTGTGCTTGATTGGCCAGCAAACTCGCCTGACCTGAATCCCATAGAGAATCTATGGTGCATTGCCAAGAGAAAGATGAGAGACATGAGACCGAACAATGCAGAAGAGCTGAAGGCCGCTATTGAAGCATCCTGGTCTTCCATAACACCTCAGCAGTGCCACAGGCTGATATCTTCCATGTCACGCCGCATTGAGGCAGTAATTGCTGCAAAAGGGGCCCAAACCAAGTACTGAGTACATACAGTATGCATGCTTATACTTTTCAGAGGTCCGATATTGTTCTATGTACAATCCTTGTTTTATTGATTGCATGTAATATTCTAATTTTCTGAGATTGTGAATTTGGGGTTTTCATGAGCTGTAATACATAATCATCACAATTATGACAAATCACGGCTTGAACTATCTTGCTTTGCATGTAATGAATCTATCTCATATATTAGTTTCACCTTTTAAGTTGCATTAGTGAAATAAATGAACTTTTGCACGATATTCTAATTTTTCGAGTTTCACCTGTATATACACATATAAATATATATATACTGTATATATATATATATATATATATATATATATATATATATATATATATATATATATATATATATATATATGTAGATATATATATATATAAATATACATATTTAGACATGTATATGTATGTATCTCTATGTTAAAGCCCTTTGCCTGCTTTTTTTTCCTAACACTTGAGACCTTATATCTTTGAGCCCTTATACCTTTTTTGTGCAATATTTTTTGTAATATTTTTTATTAGATAGTGTTATGAGTGTAACTGTACTTTGTAATATATTGTTGATGTGTTTTGTGACACTTTTTTGTTTCGGAAACAGTTAATCAGAGCTCTGATGTTGCGCTAACCTGATGCGCCTTAACTTCAGTTGCGCTAAAGCAATCACGTTTATTTTCAACTTGTATTACGAGCAAAAAACCCGGCGCACGCAAACAGCCTTGATAAAACCCTTAACACTTTCGTGTAACTGTTAATGCACCACTCGTAATTTGGCCCTATATTGGGGTAACAGGTCAGAAACTGCACAAGGGAATGAGTCTGCAACAAGAAAACTGGTACTCTCATGGGCAAACATTTAAACAGCCCAGGACACAGTTGTCAAGATATGAAAGTATCCATCCATACTCTGAATTCTGGATTAAATATAAGCCTAGGGTTTATGGGTGCCTATTTGACATAAATCATAACTGTATTCAGTTTAAACATACGTATATCCAGACCTCTAGCCAGTCTTCAAGCTAGATTACAAGTGTAGCGCTATTGTAAGCGTGAGAAGTGTAAACACAATCTTGAGAGATCACTGTTTTTTATGCTCAAATCCATATTACAAGTAGCACTCTGTTTAAATTACCGCATATTTGTCTTGCAGTTATTTATGATCCTAATATTTTCGATAGGTGGCGTTGAGCAGCAATGCCCACTCATATTACAAGTTGAAAGTAATTGCGATCACTCAAACGCAATAGCATTTAACACTCAATCTTTTTTTACGCGACCAGAAAGTTTGCGTAACGAGTTTGGTCAGAGGAAACAGTTGCACTAAACTACTCAATTAACCCCTTAACTATCACACCCCCACATCGCAAACTACCCCTCTATACTATTAACCCCTAAACCACCACAACCAGCACCATAAAGTACCCCACCACACTATTAACCTCTGTTGTTAGGTTATGGGGGTTATCTGGTTAGGGGGTTTAGAGGTTAGTGGGTAGTTTGTGATGGGGGTTGTGGCAGTTTAGGGGTTAATAGTGTAGAGAGGTATTTTGCAATGGGGATTGTGGTGGTTTAGGGTTTAATAGTGTAGAGAGGTATTTTGCAATGTGGGGGTATGGCGGTTTAGGGGTTAATAGTGTAGTGAGGTACTTTGCAGTGGGATATGTGGCACTTTAGGGGTTATTAGCGTTTGGGGCTTATGGCGATTCGGGTTAGCGCGCGAGTATGGCTGTTAGATTTTTCCCCACTTTTTTTTCACTCCATTGAAGTCTATGGGGGAGTACGTTAAACGTGATCGTGAAATTCTAACTTTGTCTCTTTGCACGCATCAGATTATCACGTGAGCGGAAAAAAATACTTTTAACTTGTTATATGCGCTCTACCCGATGCGCGCAAAGAGCTGATGTTGAGCAGAGTTAGCGTGCGAGTGGGAGCAATAAATATCGCCCAACTCGTAATCCAGCCCTTAATTGGACCTGACTAAAGCAAACTTCACACATCGTATCAAGCTCTGGATGGAGCTTGAGGGCCCGTGTTTCTGGCGAGCTTTCAGACTCACCAGAAACACGAGTTATGTAGCAGCGGTCTAAAGACCGCTGCTCCATAACCTGTCCACCTGCTCTGAGGAGGCAGACAGAGATCGCCACAATTCAACCCGATCGAGTAGAATCAGTTGATTGAAACCCCCTTGCTGGCGGCCGATTGGCCGCGAATCTGAAGGGGGCGTCTTTGCACCAGCAGCTCACAAGAGCTGCTGTTGCAATGCTAAATACGGAGAGCGTATTGCTCTCCGCATTCAGCGAGGTCTGGTGGACCTGATCCGCACTGTCGGATCAGGTCCGACAGAACGTTGTTAAGTAGGCCTCCTAGACTATTTCCCATCAGAAAAGAACTGTCTCATCCTTATTTTATTTGATATATCTCATTGAATGAAAGGGACTTCACGTCACACATCCGTGTTAAATTATGGAAGACACATGTTATGTTAATCATGTATTTGTCTGTTGTTGTTTTGTTTTTTTCCTACAAACTATTTATAAATATGTCTGAGCTTCACTTACAAACAAACATCCTTAACGCAGGAGCCACAGTGCTATAAAAACTTGCAAAAAAATCCTTTTTCGTTAGCCAATAAAGGTTCACTTATACAATTTGTTTGTTATTTTATTTTTACATTAGTTAACTGTCTAACACGGCACCAAGGAAACAATTATTTTTCTTATAGCAAGTGGAGAAAATGTATTGGTTGCAGGATGTAAATGGATTAGGCTGCAGAATTTAGATCAGCACTGTACAACAGCACCACCACAGTGTAGAACATAAATACTGCAAAACGACAATTAAATCCATTTTATTTATATGTCCTCAAAAAGGGGTTCTCCGGTACATTACAATGGCAGCAGCTCTGGATATACTGCAAATGTACTCATAGGCAATCCACTGGAATATTCAGGGCAGTGAATAACTCAGCAGTAGGAAGCAGCACCTTTGGACTCTAGAATTCTCTTTTTTTTTTAAGCATAAACATTGCAATTCCTGCATTTTTTATGTGGTTAAAGGGACATTAAACACTAAATAAATGCTAGATAGAATGATGCATTCAAATTAAAGATTAGTCTGAGAATGACATCTAGATATATTTTTTAAAAGTTTCATTAGTTGTTTAAATATTGACAAAAGAAGTGTAACGTTTTAATGTTTATAAAAGAATGGGAGCTGCCATGTTGTAACTTAAGTTACCTTCTCTGCTGTGACCAATTAGGGACAGTTATAAATAGGTCACTAGAGTGTGCAGCCAATGGCTGTGTTTTTATACAACAGTGTTCTGCATATACATATATATTTAAATTTTCTGCCCATCGCTGCGCAACTTACCCACTTTGATGCGCTTAGGTTCTGATGCTGGCTGTGACGGCCTCAGAACGAGGCTCCTATTGAAGCCTATGGAAGTGTGCTCACGTTCGCATTGCTGACAACTTGAAATACCAGTGCACGTTATCGTGCACTGGTATTACACAGTGGAGTGCAAATATCGCTTTTATGAAAGCGATATTTAGCGTTCCACTTGTAATCTGGCCCTAAATAAATGCTAGATATAAAAATGCTAGCTATAATTATGTATTAGATCAGATTAGCCTGAGATCAATATGCAGATTTTTAAAATTAAATTAGTAGTTTAAATATTGAATTTTTTAAAAAACGTTTTAGAGGTAGATTTATTAAATGTCAGGAGGACATTGCTAAATGCTGACAGCATACGCTGTCGGCATTTAACATTGCACAAGCATTTCTGGTGAAATGTTTGTACAGTTACTCACACTTGGTGAAAGGAATCGAGCTGGCAATGGTGCCATAAAAGTAAAAAATAACTTTTATTAGTAATGCGAGTAAAACAATTTGAAATGCAATCAAACAATATCACAGCCAGTGAAAACAGCCTACTTGTCACCCAGGGCCGTTTCTAGAGAATCTGGCTCCCAGGGCAAAATTCCAAAATGCGCCCCCCTCACAGATTCTAAAGTCCCCCTCCTACACCCTGCATGTCACTCTGTCATTTAGAGGTCAGCTCCAAAGCAGCAGTGCACTACTGAGACCTAGCTGAACACACCTGGTGAGCAAATGACAAGAGACAAATGTGTGTTGCGGCCAACCACCAGTTAGCTCCTAGTAGTGCATTGCTGCGGCTAAGGATATGTACATATGCTTTTCAACAATGGATACCAAGAGAACAAGAATATTAGAATTGTCTTGAAATTTTTTGGTGTAGCCTGAAAAATAAAATTTTAACTTTCCTATCCCTTTAAATATGTCCTTTTTCTACTACAATGTTTTTTCCAAATATATTGATATTATCTAAAAATATCTTTATATCTTTTACTAATTGCCATTATATTTATACTTTTCTTATAGCTATGCATATTTATTTGTTTAATGCACATCAATCCCTTTAAATTCGTATTCAAAATGTATCTACAAAACGTTTGCACATAAATAATTTGATAAAGAACTGTAATAGCTGTTTATTTCTTAAATATACTATACACACAGGCAGTAATAGACAGAGACATGCACTCACAGGCATTAATATACAGAGACATGCACTCACCGGCAGTAATAGACAGAGACATGCACTCACAGACAGTAATAGACAGAGACATGCACTCACAGACAGTAATAGACATAGACATGCACTCACAGATAGTAATAGACAGAGACATGCACTCACAGGCAGTAATAGACAGAGACAATCACTCACAGACAGTAATAGACAGAGACATGCACTCACAGGCAGTAATAGACAGAGACATGCACTCACCAACAGTAATAGACAGAGACATGCACACACTGGCAGTAATAGACAGATACGTGCACACACAGGCAATAAAAGACAGAGATATGCACACACAGACAGTAATAGACAGCGACATGCACTCACAGACAGTAATAGACATAGACATACATGCACTCACAGACAGTAATAGACAGAGACATGCACTCACAGGCAGAAATAGACAGAGATATGCACACACAGACAGTAAGTAATAGACAGAGACATGCACTCACAGACAGTAATAGACAGAGAAAAGCACTCACAGACAGTAATAGACAGATATTAACACACATACATTCACACAAAGGCAGTAATAGACAGAGACATGCACACACAGGCAGTAATAGACAGATACATGCACACACAGGCAGTAACAGACAGAGATATGCACACACAGACAGTAATAGACATAGACATGCACTCACAGACAGTAATAGACAGAGACATGCAGTCACAGGCATTAATAGACAGAGATATGCACACACAGACAGTAAGTAATAGACAGAGACGTGCACACACAGACAGTAATAGACAGAGACATGCACTCAGACAGTAATAGAAAGAGACAAGCACTCACAGACAGTAATAGACATTAACACACAGACAGTAATAGACAGACATTCACACACAGGCAGTAATAGACAGAGACATGCACACACAGGCAATAATAGACAGAGACATGCAAACACAGGCAGTAACAGACAGAGACGTGCACTCACAGGCAGTAATAGACGGAGACATGCACACACAGACAGTAATAGACAAAGACATTCACACACAGACAGTAATAGACAGGGACATGCACACACAGGCAGTAATAGACAGAGACATGCACACACAGGCAGTAATAGACAGAGAGATGCACACACAGGCAGGGATAGATAGGCATACACACACACACACACAGGCAGTAATAGACGGAGACATGCACACACAGACAGTAATAGACAAAGACATTCACACACAGACAGTAATAGACAGGGACATGCACACACCGGCAGTAATAGACAAAGACATGCACACACAGGAAGTAATAGACAGAGAGATGCACACACAAGCAGTAATAGACAGAGACATCAACACACAGGCAGTAATAGAGAGAGACATGCGCACACAGGCAGGGATAGATAGGCATACACACACACTCAGGCAGTAATAGACAGAGACATGTACATACAGGCAGCAATAGACAGAGACATGTGCACACACAGGCAGTAATAGAAAGAGACATGCACACACAGGCAGGGATAGATAGGCATACACACACACTCAGGCAGTAATAGGCAGATACACACACACAGGCAGGGATAGCAGAAACAAGCACTCACATGTGAGTTTGGGAAAACTTGCCATTGTTATTATGGAGTAAATGACGCATACACACACCCATCATTATTAAGCATTTGTAAACAATAAGTAAATAAATACACACAAAAAAGGCATAATGTCAAAAAGATTTTTTTTTTTTATTCAACAGTCCTTAACAGAAAACCTGTTCCTTAGTATGTGGAAACCCAATTTTTATAAAGCACCTTTTAAAATTAGCTCAGTAAAACGAAAAAATATGTATATATTATTAAGTAAAGACCATGTATAATTTGTCATATGCATAAAGCATCACCTCTTTAGTGACAGAGATCAGTGAGATAGTCTCCTACTTTCCTCAGGGTGATTCCTCTCCTTTTTACTTTCAGTTTTAGCTCTGGTCTTCAGTAGTTATCTGGTCTTAACACACCCCCACGGTGATCTTGTTGCTCCATTAGTATGATTTCAAAAATGTATATGCTTGTGATCCGTGTATTTTAACATTTGCTATACCAGTAGTTTATCAAGCAAGCACTGCCACTTTAACACAATTAAAAAAAAAAAATATATATTTTTTTAAAAAGCTCCCCACTGCTCCCCAATGCGCCCCGGGCCACTGCCGGTCTGCCCGCCCCTAGAAACGGCCCTGTTGTCACCTTTATCCAACATGTTTCGTGCCGTTACGGAACTTCATCAGGGATAGAGTTAAACTCATAGGTAGTGCTATAAGAACATTTTTTGGTCCAATCAGATTCACACTGACAGAACCAACCACAATTCCAGATACACTATCCAGATTTTCGTCCGACATGGCCCATACACATTGGATAGTATGGTGTGTGAGTGTCTTTACTTTTATACATCATGCTAGTTAGCTACGTGATAACATTGTTCATGTAGAAGATACAAAGTCACGTTTGCTACATACAAAAGACTTTTCAAATAACAGCTACAGAGGTTTTACCCTAACACACATTATATACCATATACCTAAGGATTGATAGCTGCTGGAAAACAACTCTGCATATAACTTACAGCATGATACACATAGGCTTTGAGCGTTACACTGATAAGAGCCTATGGCCTAGATTTGGAGTTTGGCGGTAGCCGTGAAAACCAGCGTTAGAGGCTCCTAACGCTGGTTTTAGGCTACCGCCGGTATTTGGAGTCATTCAAAAAAGGGTCTAACGCAGGGACGTGCACTCATAGGAGGCAGGGGAGGCAGTGCCTACCCTGCCATATGTGGCCAAAGCTTAATTAAATTTTAATTAAAAGAACAACACAAAAGTCCAAAAAATATATTTTCCCCCCATGTAATGCTATGGAGAGACAGGTACAGGAACGCTTCTCTCCATTGCAATACATGGGTCAAAGGAAAAGGTGTGCTGCAGCGCCACCTGTGTTCTGTCAATATATTAGCAGCAAAAATTGGGACCAATAGGAGGCACCCCTCTTGATGCCTCCTAGCAATTGAAGGATATTAATATATTATATATTAATCAGGAGGAGGATGCAGTGAGCAGGGTCATGTGACACAACTGGAAGCTGAGGTAACCTAAGAACAGATGACACCAAGCAGAAGAGTAAAGTAGTATTCTACATCTCTTGTGATTCACAAATTGTGTTCAGATACAGCTCATTAACAGGGGGGGGGGCAGTAAGTGAGCATAACCCAATACTGACAGGAAGTCAAAGGGTCAATTCAAATTTAAATCCATAATTTAAAACCCAGAGTTTGAAGTTAAGTGTGCAGTGTCCATATTATTTAAATTAAAGTTTTTGACATTGAATATTGCTAAGCCTCCCTTTTTTATGGTTATTTGATTTAATTAAGTACAAACTCCATATATGTTATGTCTGTTCAGTCAGAGGATGCAGTATCTATTTTTATTTTTCTCTGTGTCTCCATTTATTTAAAGACTGCTGTTAACTTGTAATTCACAAATCAATTGAAAGCTGTTGCATTGTGTTTTTAATATGTGCTGCTTTTATACAAGTTTATTTTAATAAAAAGGAGATAATGAGTCATTTAAAATATATATATATGTAATTATTGCAGTTGTTTAATGTTTTTAGAAATAATGCCACTGTAAAGTAACTGGTTAAACACATAGTCAAAGTGAGACATTTAAAATTAAACTTTCATGATTGAGGTAGAGCATGCTATTTTAATAGACTTTTCTAGTTATTTATACTTTGAGAATTAGCATCAACTGTTAATGGCCCCATGTCAGCAAATCAAATTAGTTTTTGAAAGGAACATAAAAGTCATAATTACATTTCCATCATTCAGATAGAAATTGCACAAAAACAATAAATAAACTTTCTATATTACTTTTATTATTATGTACTTCATTCTTTTGGTATCCTTTGGTGTCCTTTGTTGAAGAGTATACCTAAGTGGGATGTGCACGTGCGTTTCTTGAACACAATATTGCAGCAGCAGCTGTGTTGGCAGTATTGATAACTTGTCCTTTGTGTAAAACTTGTATGGTAAATTATTTCTATTTTTACAATACAGTAGTGAGTAGAGAAGAGATTGTGTATCATTCTAATTGCTTAGTAACTGGCACTGCGCCACAGAATTGTGTGAGTGTGTATGTGAGCAGAGTGTGTGTGGGTGTCAGTGAGCAGAGTATGTGTGCTTTATTCTCCAGGTAATCAATACATTTCCGATGAGCTGGTGCTTTAGTACAGTGTTTCTCAACAATGGTCCTCAAGTACCCCCAACAGGCCAGGTTTTCATTATAGCTGAATCAGTGCACAGGTGAAGTAATCAGCTGATCAGTAACTCAGTGGTTACTAACTTGCTCTTACCCATTACCTGATTATGTCACCTGTGCACTGGTTCAGCTATCATTTAAACCTGCCCTGTTGGGGGTACTTGCGGCCCTCTGTACATGTGTTTCTCCGGCGTATCATATCTAGTGCCTCACCAGCCTCTGACCTCACTGCACGTCACTGGTCTAACGCTCACTTTTCAGCCGCGACTTTTCCATAACGCAGATCCCCTTACGTCAATTGCGTATCCTCTTTTCCATCTTTTCAATGGAATCTTTCTAACTCCGGTATTTAGAGTCGTGGCTGAAGTGAGCGTTAGAATTCTAACGACAAAACTCCAGCCGCAGAAAAAAGTCAGTAGTTAAGAGCTTTCTGGGCTAACGCCTGTTCATAAAGCTCTTAACTACTGTGCCCTAAAGTACACTAACACCCATAAACTACCTATGTACCCCTAAACCGAGGCCCCCCCACATCGCCGACACTCGATTAAATTTTTTTAACCCCTAATCTGCCAACCGCCACCTACGTTATCCTTATGTATCCCTAATCTGCTGCCCCTAACACCGCCGAACCCTATATTATATTTATTAACCCCTAATTTGCCCTCCCTAACATCGCCGACACCTAACTTCAATTATTAACCCCTAATCTGCCGACCGAATCTCGCCGCTATTCTAATAAATGTATTAACCCCTAAAGCTAAGTCTAACCCTAACACTAACACCCCCCTAAGTTAAATATAATTTAAATCTAACGAAATAAATTAACTCTTATTAAATAAATTATTCCTATTTAAAACTAAATACTTACCTGTAAAATAAACCCTAATATAGCTACAATATAAATCATAATTATATTATAGCTATTTTAGGATTTATATTTATTTTACAGGTAACTTTGTATTTATTTTAACCAGGTACAATAGCTATTAAATAGTTAATAACTATGTAATAGCTAAAATAGTTAAAATAATTTCAAAATTACCTGTAAAATAAATCCTAACCTAAGTTACAATTAAACCTAACACTACACGATCAATAAGTAAATTAAATAAACTACCTACAATTACCTACAATTAAACCTAACACTACACTATCAATAAATTAATTAAATACAATACCTACAAATAACTACAATGAAATAAACTAACTAAAGTACAAAAAATAAAAAAGAACTAAGTTACAAAAAATAAAAAAATATTTACAAACATCAGAAAAATATTACAACAATTTTAAACTAATTACACCTACTCTAAGCCCCCTAATAAAATAACAAAGATCCCCAAAATAAAAAAATGCCCTACCCAATTCTAAATTACTAAAGTTCAAAGCTCTTTTACCTTACCAGCCCTGAACAAGGCCCTTTGCGGTGCATGCCCCAAAGAATTCAGCTCTTTTGCCTGTAAAAAAAACCATACACTACCCCCCCCCAACATTACAACCCACCACCCACATACCCCTAATCTAACCCAAACCCCCCTTAAATAAACCTAACACTAAGCCCCTGAAGATCTTCCTACCTTGTCTTCACCTCACCGGGTATCACCGATGCGTCATGGCTCCAAAATCTTCATCTAAGCCCAAGCGGGGGCTAGACATCCATCATCCGACGGCTGAAGAAGTCAAGAAGAGGCTCCAAAGTCTTCATCCTATCATCGGATGAAGATAGAAGATGCCGCTTGGAAGATGATGGTTGCCGGTCCGGATCGCCTCTTCTTCCCGGATAGGATGAAGACTTTGGAGCCTCTTCTGGACTTCTTCAGCCGTAGGATGATGGATGTCTAGCCCCTGCTTGGGCTTAGATGAAGATTTTGGAGCCAGGACGCATCGGTGATACCCGGTGAGGTGAAGACAAGGTAGGAAGATCTTCAGGGGCTTAGTGTTAGGTTTATTTAAGGGGGGTTTGGGTTAGATTAGGGGTATGTGGGTGGTGGGTTGTAATGTTGGGGGGGGGTATTGTATGTGTTTTTTTACAGGAAAAAGAGCTGAATTTCTTGGGGCATGCCCCGCAAAGGGCCCTGTTCAGGGCTGGTAAGGTAAAAGAGCTTTGAACTTTTGTAATTTAGAATAGGGTAGGGCATTTTTTATTTTGGGGGTCTTTGTTATTTTATTAGGGGGCTTAGAGTAGGTGTAATTAGTTTAAAATTGTTGTAATATTTTTCTGATGTTTGTAAATATTTTTTTATTTTTTGTAACTTAGTTCTTTTTTATTTTTTGTACTTTAGTTAGTTTATTTAATTGTATTTATTTGTAGATATTGTATTTAATTAATTTATTGATAGTGTAGTGTTAGGTTTAATTGTAGGTAATTGTAGGTATTTTATTTAATTAATTTATTGATAGTGTAGTGTTAGGTTTAATTGTAACTTAGGTTAGGATTTATTTTACAGGTAATTTTGTAATTATTTTAACTATTTTAGCTATTGAATAGTTCTTAACTATTTAATAGCTATTGTACCTGGTTAAAATAAATACAAAGTTACCTGTAAAATAAATATAAATCCTAAAATAGCTATAATATAATTATAATTTATATTGTAGATATATTAGGATTTATTTTACAGGTAAGTATTTAGATTTAAATAGGAATAATTTATTTAATAAGAGTTAATTTATTTCGTTAGATTTAAATTATATTTAATTTAGGGGGGTGTTAGTGTTAGACTTAGCTTTAGGGGTTAATACATTTATTAGAATAGCGGTGAGCTCCAGTCGGCAGATTAGGGGTTAATGTTTGAAGTTAGGTGTCGGTGATGTTAGGGAGGGCAGATTAGGGGTTAATACTATTTATTATAGGGTTAGTGAGGCGGATTAGGGGTTAATAACTTTATTATATTAGCGATGCGGCCCGGTCGGCAGATTAGGGGTTAATAAGTGTAGGCAGGTGGAGGCGACGTTGTGGGCGGCAGATTAGGGGTTAATAAATATAATATAGGGGTCGGCGGTGTTAGGGACAGCAGATTAGGGGTACATAGGGATAATGTAAGTAGCGGCGGTTTACGGAGTGGCAGATTAGGGGTTAATAATAATATGCAGGTGTCAGCGATAGCGGGGGCGGCAGAATAGGGGTTAATAAGTGTAAGGTTAGGGGTGTTTAGACTCGGGGTACATGTTAGGGTGTTAGGTGCAGACGTAGGAAGTGTTTCCCCATAGCAAACAATGGGGCTGCGTTAGGAGCTGAACGCGGCTTTTTTGCAGGTGTTTTTTTTCAGCTCAAACAGCCCCATTGTTTCCTATGGGGATATCGTGCACCAGCACGTTTTTGAAGCTGGCCGCTTCCGTAAGCAACTCTGGTATCGAGAGTTTCAGTGGCGTTAAATATGCTCTACGCTCCTTTTTTGGAGCCTAACGCAGCCATTCTGTGGACTCTCAATACCAGAGTTATTTTAAAGGTGCGGCCAGAAAAAAGCCAGCGTTAGCTACGCGGGTCGTTACCGACAAAACTCTAAATCTAGCCGTATAGAAATAGCACATCAGACTCTTTTTTTTCTGGTAAAATACTTGTGCAATGCTGCCCTCTGCATATTCGCGGCCAATCAGACGCTAGCCAATCGGTAGCTGTATCTGATCGGGATGATTGCTGTCCGCCACCTCAGAGGTGGCAGTTGAGTTAAGGTGCAGCGGTCATAACTTCTTAACTTATGTTCTCGCAAAAACAGTAGTATACGCTGCTTCATAAATCTACCCCTTAGGGGTCAATTTATTATAGTGCGGACTAACATGATACAATGTAGCGTATCATGTCCGCCGCACATCGATAAATGCTGACAGCATACGCTGTCAGCATTTATCATTGCACCAGCAGTTTTTGTGAACTGCTGGTGCAATGCCGCCCCCTGCAGATTCGCAGAAAATCATCTGCTAGCAGGGGGTTTCAATCATCCCGATCATATTCGATCAGGTTGATTTCTGTCCGCCACCTCAGAGCAGGCGGACAGGTTATGGAGCAGTGGTCTTTAGACCGCTGATTCGTAACTTCTGTTTCAGGCTCGCCGGAAACACGGGGCATCCGTACGGAGCTTGATAAATTGACCCCTTAGTGTTCATAATGGAATAGATGTCACCATGTTATGACATAGGTTTCCTTTATTTAATCTCTGCTGAAGCCAATCAGGGACAGATATAAATGAGTCACTAGAATGTGTCCATAATGACTGTGTGGAACTTCTAACAGAAATTGGAAAGTTAAAGGGATCAAAATAAATAATGCTACATATTTTAAATTAGAATCTTAAAGGGCAGGATTACTAGTCGCTCGTCAAAACAGTTGTGAAAACACAGCGCATGTTATGGATTTCTCCTGTTAAGTGTGGTCAGTCCACGGGTCATCATTACTTCTGGGATATTATCTCCTCCCCTACAGGAAGTGCAAGAGGATTCACCCAGCAGAGCTGCTATATAGCTCCTCCTCTCCAGGTGCCTACCGCACCTATATACGTCACCTCCAGTCATTCTCTTGCACCCAACGAATAGATAGGATGTGTGAGAGGACTGTGGTGATTTAATTAGTTTATTACCTTCAATCAAAAGTTTGTTATTTTATAATAGCACCGGAGTGTGTTATTCATTCTCTGGTAGAATTTGAAGAAGAATCTACCTGAGTTTTTTCTATGATTTTAGCCGGAGTAGTTAAGATCATATTGCTGTTTCTCGGCCATCTGAGGAGAGGTAAACTTCAGATCAGGGGACAGCGGGCAGATTAATCTGCAAAGAGGTATGTAGCAGTTTGTTATTTTCTGACATGGAATTGATGAGAAAATCCTGCCATACCGTTATAATGTAAACTCAGCCTTAAATGCAGTAGATGTAGCTGGTATCAGGCTGTCATGTATGTATATTTTACACTTCAGTATTCTGGGGAATGGTACTTCACTGGATTTATACTGTATGCATAGACTTAACCTAATCTGCAGGGACTTGCAATAGGTTTTAAATAACAATTAATTTATTGAGGTTAAACGTTTTTTTTGCTGGCATGTAAAAACGTTTATTTCTCTGAGGTACTGGGTGAAAAAATGTTTTGGGCACTATTTTTTCCACTTGGCAATAGTTTTGTTTAATTTAAAGCAGTTCACTGATCTCTCTCACTGTTATGTGTGAGGGGGAGGGGCCATTTTTGGCGCTTTTACTACGCATCAAAAAACTCAGTCAGAGGTTCATTTTCTTCCTGCATGATCCGGTTCATCTCTACAGAACTCAGGGATCTCCAAAGCCTTTTTTGAGGGAGGTAATCATCACAGCAGAGCTGTGAAGAGTGTAGTTGACTGTGATAAAAAACGTTTATTTGTGTATTTTTTCTGCTGCCAGGGTTAGTTATCCTTTGCTAATGGGAACAATCCTTTGCTAAAATTGTATATTTCTTACAAAGATTTGATGCTATAACTTAATTATTTTCAACTGTCATAATTTTTTCTGTGCTTCTTATAGGCACAGTTCGTTTTCATATTACTTGAAAAAGCATTTCCAAGTTGCTAGTTAATTGCTAGTGTGTTAAACATGTCTGATTCAGAGGAAGATACATGTGCTATATGTGCTAATGCCAAAGTGGAGCCCAATAGAAATTTATGTACTAACTGTATTGATGCTACTTTAAATAAAAGTCAATCTGTACAAATTGAACATATTTCACCAGACAACGAGGGGAGAGTTATGCCGACTAACTCGCCTCACGTGTCAGTACCTGCATCTCCCGCTCGGGAGGTGCGTGATATTGTAGCGCCGAGTACATCTGGGCGGCCATTTCAAATCACATTACAGGATATGGCTACTGTTATGACTGAAGTTTTGGCTAAATTACCAGAACTTAGAGGCAAGCGTGATCACTCTGGGGTGAGAACAGAGTGCGCTGATAATATTAGGGCCATGTCAGACACTGCGTCACAGGCTGCAGAACATGAGGACGGAGAACTTCATTCTGTGGGTGACGGTTCTGATCCAAACAGACTGGATTCAGATATTTCAAATTTTAAATTTAAGCTGGAAAACCTCCGTGTATTACTAGGGGAGGTGTTAGCGCCTCTGAATGATTGTAACACAGTTGCAATACCAGAGAAAATGTGTAGGTTGGATAAATATTTTGCGGTACCGGCGAGTACTGATGTTTTTCCTATACCTAAGAGACTTACTGAAATTGTTACTAAGGAGTGGGATAGGCCCGGTGTGCCGTTCTCACCTCCTCCGATATTTAGAAAAATGTTTCCAATAGACGCCACCACACGGGACTTATGGCAAACGGTCCCTAAGGTGGAGGGAGCAGTTTCTACTTTGGCTAAGCGTACCACTATCCCGGTGGAGGATAGCTGTGCCTTTTCAGATCCAATGGATAAAAAATTAGAGGGTTACCTTAAGAAAATGTTTGTTCGACAAGGTTTTATATTGCAACCTCTTGCATGTATTGCGCCTGTCACGGCTGCAGCAGCATTTTGGTTTGAGTCTCTGGAAGAGACACTTGAATCATCTACACTAGATGAGATTACACTCAAACTTAGAACCCTTAAGTTAGCTAACTCATTTATTTCAGATGCCGTAGTACATTTAACTAAACTTACGGCTAAGAATTCCGGATATGCCATTCAGGCACGCAGAGCGCTGTGGCTAAAATCCTGGTCAGCTGATGTTACTTCTAAATCTAAATTGCTTAATATACCTTTCAAAGGGCAGACCTTATTCGGGCCCGGTTTGAAGGAGATTATCGCTGACATTACAGGAGGTAAAGGCCATGCCCTGCCTCAGGACAAAGCCAAACCTAGGGCTAGACAGTCTAATTTTCGTTCCTTTCGTAATTTTAAAGCAGGAACAGCATCAACTTCCTCTGCACCAAAACAGGAAGGAGCTGTTGCTCGCTACAGACAAGGCTGGAAACCTAACCAGTCCTGGAACAAGGGCAAGCAGGCCAGGAAACCTGCTGCTGCCCCTAAGACAGCATGAATCGAGGGCCCCCGATCCGGGACCGGATCTAGTAGGGGGCAGACTTTCTCTCTTCGCCCAGGCTTGGGCAAGAGATGTTCAGGATCCCTGGGCGTTAGAGATCATATCTCAGGGATACCTTCTGGACTTCAAATCCTCTCCCCCAAGAGGGAGATTTCATCTGTCAAGGTTGTCAACAAACCAAATAAAGAAAGAAGCGTTTCTACGCTGCGTACAAGATCTTTTATTAATGGGAGTGATCCATCCAGTTCCGCGGTCGGAACAAGGACAAGGGTTTTACTCAAATCTGTTTGTAGTTCCCAAAAAAGAGGGAACTTTCAGGCCAATCTTGGATTTAAAGATCCTAAACAAATTCCTAAGAGTTCCATCGTTCAAGATGGAAACGATTCGAACAATTTTGCCCATGATCCAAGAGGGTCAGTACATGACCACAGTGGATTTAAAGGATGCTTACCTTCACATACCGATTCACAGAAATCATTACCGGTATCTAAGGTTTGCCTTTCTAGACAGGCATTACTAGTTTGTAGCTCCTCCATTCGGATTGGCTACAGCTCCAAGAATCTTCACAAAGGTTCTGGGTACTCTTCTGGCGGTACTAAGACCGCGAGGAATTTCGGTAGCTCCGTACCTAGACGACATTCTGATACAAGCTTCAAGCTTTCAAACTGCCAAGTCTCATACAGAGTTAGTACTGGCATTTCTAAGGTCGCATGGATGGAAGGTGAACGAAAAGAAGAGTTCTCTCTTTCCACTCACAAGAGTTCCCTTCTTGGGGACTCTGATAGATTCTGTAGAAATGAAGATTTACCTGACAGAAGACAGGTTAACAAAGCTTCAAAATGCATGCCGGGTCCTTCATTCCATTCAACACCCGTCAGTAGCTCAATGCATGGAGGTGATCGGCTTAATGGTAGCGGCAATGGACATAGTACCTTTTGCACGCCTACATCTCAGACCGCTGCAATTGTGCATGCTAAGTCAGTGGAATGGGGATTACTCAGATTTGTCCCCCACTCTGAATCTGAATCAAGAGACCAGAAATTCTCTTCTATGGTGGCTTTATCGGCCACACCTGTCCAGGGGAATGCCATTCAGCAGGCCAGACTGGACAATTGTAACAACAGACGCCAGCCTTCTAGGTTGGGGTGCTGTCTGGAATTCTCTGAAGGCTCAGGGACTATGGAATCAGGAGGAGAGTCTCCTTCCAATAAACATTCTGGAATTGAGAGCAGTTCTCAATGCCCTTCTGGCTTGGCCCCAGTTAACAACTCGGGGGTTCATCAGGTTTCAGTCGGACAACATCACGACTGTAGCTTACATCAACCATCAGGGAGGGACAAGAAGCTCCCTAGCAATGATGGAAGTATCAAAGATAATTCGCTGGGCAGAGTCTCACTCTTGCCACCTGTCTGCAATCCACATCCCGGGAGTGGAGAACTGGGAGGCGGATTTCTTAAGTCGTCAGACTTTTCATCCGGGGGAGTGGGAACTTCATCCGGAGGTCTTTGCCCAGATACTTCGACGTTGGGGCAAACCAGAGATAGATCTCATGGCATCTCGTCAGAACGCCAAGCTTCCTCGCTACGGGTCCAGATCCAGGGATCCGGGAGCGGTTCTGATAGATGCTTTGACAGCACCTTGGACCTTCGGGATGGCTTATGTGTTTCCACCCTTCCTGATGCTTCCTCGATTGATTGCCAGAATCAAACAGGAGAGAGCATCAGTGATTCTAATAGCACCTGCATGGCCACGCAGGACTTGGTATGCAGATCTAGTGGACATGTCATCCTGTCCGCCTTGGTCTCTACCTCTGAAACAGGACCTTCTGATCCAGGGTCCATTCAAACATCAAAATCTAACTTCTCTGAAGCTGACTGCTTGGAAATTGAACGCTTGATTTTATCAAAACGTGGTTTTTCTGAGTCAGTTATTGATACCTTAATACAGGCTAGGAAGCCTGTTACCAGAAGGATTTACCATAAAATATGGCGTAAATACTTATATTGGTGAGAATCCAAGAGTTACTCATGGAGTAAGGTTAGGATTCCAAGGATATTGTCTTTTCTACAAGAAGGTTTAGAAAAGGGGTTATCTGCTAGTTCTTTAAAGGGACAGATTTCAGCTCTGTCTATTCTTTTACACAAACGTCTGTCAGAAGTTCCGGACGTTCAAGCTTTTTGTCAGGCTTTAGCTAGGATCAAGCCTGTGTTTAAAACTGTTGCTCCGCCATGGAGTTTGAACTTAGTTCTTAATGTTTTACAGGGTGTTCCGTTTGAACCCCTTCATTCCATTGATATCAAGTTGTTATCTTGGAAAGTTCTGTTTTTAATGGCTATTTCCTCGGCTCGAAGAGTTTCTGAGTTATCTGCCTTACATGGTGATTCTCCTTATCTGATTTTTCATTCAGACAAGGTAGTTCTGCGTACTAAACCTGGGTTCCTACCTAAGGTGGTCACTAACAGGAATATCAATCAAGAGATTGTTGTTCCATCTTTGTGTCCTAATCCTTCCTCGAAGAAGGAACGTCTGCTACACAATCTAGATGTAGTCCGTGCCTTGAAATTTTATCTACAGGCAACTAAGGATTTTCGTCAAACGTCTTCCCTGTTTGTCGTTTATTCTGGTCAGAGGAGAGGTCAAAAAGCTTCGGCTACCTCTCTCTCTTTTTGGCTTCGTAGCATAATACGATTAGCCTATGAGACTGCTGGACAGCAGCCTCCTGAAAGAATTACAGCTCATTCTACTAGAGCTGTGGCTTCCACTTGGGCCTTTAAGAATGAGGCTTCTGTTGAACAGATTTGCAAGGCTGCAACTTGGTCTTCTCTTCATACTTTTTCCAAATTTTCCAAATTTGACACTTTTGCTTCTTCGGAGGCTGTTTTTGGGAGAAAGGTTCTTCAGGCAGTGGTTCCCTCCGTATAAAGAGCCTGCCTGTCCCTCCCGTCATCCGTGTACTTTTGCTTTGGTATTGGTATCCCAGAAGTAATGATGACCCGTGGGCTGACCACACTTAACAGGAGAAAACAAAATTTATGCTTACCTGATAAATTCATTTCTCCTGTAGTGTGGTCAGTCCACGGCCCGCCCTGTTTTTTATGGCAGGCTTAAAAAATTTTTTGGATTATACTCCAGTCACCACTACACCCTTGGGCTTCTCCTTTCTCGTTGGTCCTTTGGTCGAATGACTGGAGGTGACGTAGAGGGGAGGAGCTATATAGCAGCTCTGCTGGGTGAATCCTCTTGCACTTCCTGTAGGGGAGGAGATAATATCCCAGAAGTAATGATGACCCGTGGACTGACCACACTACAGGAGAAATGAATTTATCAGGTAAGCATAAATTTTGTTTTTTCGCATTTGGGGTTGCTCATTAAGCCGCGTAATCTAAACAGCCAAATCACGTGCGTATTTACGTATTCACCTAAAGAAGTCAATGTTGAAGACAAATAGAAAAAAAATAAAACACTAAAACCCTAATCTGTTGCGCAAATCTGTTTTCTCCTTGAAAAGTGTACATGAAAATGTGTATATTTTATATTGCGAGAATGTTTTCGTAACGGAATATGCTCTATTTATTTATAAATAAATATTTCTCTATATATGTGATGATTTTTGGAGGCCTATTTATGAAATGCCTGTCGGACCTGATCCGACATTGCGGATCAGGTCCGACAGACATCGCTGAATGCGGAGAGAAATACGCTCTCCGTATTCAGCATTGCACCAGCAGCTCTTGTTCTTCGGAGCTTGATAAATGGGCCTCTTGGACTGATGTATCTATTTATAGCGAGATATGTATATGAATATATATATATTTATAGATATTTTGATATCTATATGTGAATATTATATCTCTTTGAAAATCCCTCTGAGATACTGTTTAAAGTATTAAAAAAATTTTTTGCTCACAAACGGACCACAAATAACATATAACATCCATAAATATAACATAATGTTCCTACTTTTTTACTCCAACAATGCTGCATATTGTCATAAAATCTAATTTTATTTTTCTGCAATGATATCACTAAATCTCAAATATAGGCCGTATATGGTCTAAATCAATGTCCAATCGCATTTCGATTTAATGAATATCATTATCTGAAACATCCAGCGAGTGACGTCTTCACTGACGTTGCTAGAGCTTGCGCATGTGTATCTCGGCTAAGTGCCGCCATATTCCAACGTGGGTTGTCAGCCCGGATTGGACAACCTGCAACGGTACTCTCGGAGTGGGTTTGGAAACTAATAAAAAATAAAAATTACATTGCGGCGAAACGCTACAGATTTAGAAATAAGAGTGCATTTAAAAGTTTTTTGTTTTTAAATGTTTAATTAATTTTAACAGTTTTTTTTTTATTACAGTGTCCCTTTAATGTGCATAAGATTGTAATGTAAAATATTTTCATTATCTACAGTTAAACATATCTCTTTACATATAAATCCATGTTTCTCTATGTATGTCAATGTAAAATCCCTGCAATCTTTAAACCCTTAAAACTTTTGTGTGCACTATTTTTTTAAAATTATTTTTATTAGACAGAGTTAAAGGGACACTGTACCCAAATTTTTTCTTTCGTGATTCAGATAGAGCATGATATTTTAAGCAACTTTCTAATTTACTCCTATTATCAAATTTTCATAATTCTCTTGGTATCTTTATTTGAAATGCAAGAATGTAAAGTTAAATGCCGGCCCATTTTTGGTGAACAACCTAGGTTGTCCTTGCTGATTGGTGGATAAATTCATCCACCAATCAAAAACTGCTGTCCAGAGTTCTGAACCAAGAAAAAAGCTTAGATGCCTTTTTTTTCAAATGAAGATATCAAGAGAATGAAGAAACATTGATGATAGGGGTAAATTAGAAAGTTGCTTAAAATTGCATGCTCTATCAACTCACAAAAGAAAAAAATTGGGTTCAGTGTCCCTTTAATATGAGTGTAACTGTACTTTGTAATGTATTTTTGAAGTGTTTTGTGAAACTTTTATGTTGCGCAAAAAAGTTAACTACAGGTGTTCGATCGCTGAAAGGATTGTTGCGCAAAAGGCGAATGCACGCACACAATCGCGATTTTTCAAGACTTGTAATAGCTGCGCAATGGAAACTGATTGCGAAAAGACCATATCGAGCATGAAAAATTCGTAACGCATGACTTGTAATCTTGCCCAAAGTGTTTAATCTCCCTTCAATTACTGCCTGTAAATAAAATGCCAGCTGATTTCAAAAGCAAAATAAATCAATAAACTGCTGCTGTTTCATATATATCTTTCATAGAGACCATGGGCCGCATGCAGCCATCTGCACTAGTTTTTGTAGCCTCTGGAAAATAGTAGAACTAAGAATGTGGGCTTTGGGGACTTCTGATCAGTGGGTAAACAAGATGGCAGCAACTCAAAAGAGTTATTTGGAGGGGAGAACAGCAGATACAGAGTACTAGGGGTGGAACTACCATTGGTGCAGCAGTGGCACCAAGACCCAACAAGACCCAAGTGCTGAGGAAGGGTTCCTAACAGCCAGTCTATACATAGGCATGTGCACAATGTGTACAATACTAATGCAGGGAAGCATTTTATTAGTGCAGGTAATCTATCTATCTATCTATCTATCTATCTATCTATCTATCTATCTATCTATCTATCTATCTATCAGTCTACCTATCTTTCCTAAAACTGATTATAACGAGCAGCATGTAAATTATAACTATTGCTAATTACTGAATTACCTTGGGTTGGGGGGGGGGATGTTGGAAAATATTTTTTGCAATAAGGTCCTCTGTTGAGAAGTTCAGCTACTGGAGAGTACACTGCAACCTTACCTAAATCTGGCTCTTTGTCACTAGTAATTTTTACAAAATATATTATTATTTATGTGTTTTAATAGCCATAAATGTATATGCGGCCCTATGTGTTAGGAAGTTGTCTATCACTGATATAGGCCTAGATTACAAGTGGAGTCCTAGGAGTGGGCATCCTGCAAAAGTAACTCCAAGAGCACAATGGGCAATCATGAAAGAAGTGAAAAAGGACCAAAGAGTAACAGCAAAGACATCCTGAAAACTCTACAAAGTTCAAAAGTGGATTCTTGTCCTGTATGTCTCTACCCCAGTCTGGGGATTACCTTTTTTAACAATTTTCAATAAATTGTATTTTTTATCTCCATACCAACTGAGTAGTGCCTGCTCCTTTGTGTGCCTTTTCTTGAATCATTGCGGCCGGATCCACTGCTGCTACGGCACTCCAGGTCTTCTAGGAGGCAGATTACCTATATTCTTCTAAGTTGCACAGACCAGTAGTTTGACCATGTTTTCCGGATACCCCCCTTGCTTGTCTACACTTGATGCAACAAGACACCCTAAGCACACAAGTAAATCAACAAAAGATTGGCTAAAAAGAAGAATATTCATGTTTTCAAATGGCCAAGTCAGAGTTCTGACCTTAATCCAATTGATATGCTATAGAATGACCTGTAGAGGGCTGTGCAATCAAGACAAGCCAGAAATATTGAAGGTTTATGTGTAGGTCAGGATGGTACAAAATTCATCCTTAACGTTGAGTAAATCTTATAAGTTGCTATAGTAAACATTTGGTGGAGGTTGCTGTCGCTAAAGGAGGATCTTCAAGTTACTAAATTCAAGGGTTCACATACTTTTTCTATCCTGAACTTTTATTGATTGCTCAGTGTCTTCAATAAGAATTTGAAAAGTACTACTGTTTGTGTGTTATTAGTTTAGTCAAATTGTGTTGATCTATAATTATAATTTAGATTAAGATCAGACCAACTTTTATGAATAATAAATGTGTAAATTCAGGTAATTCCAAAGGGTTCACAAACGTTTCTCTTGAAAGGTGTATCCAGTCCACGGATCATCCATTACTTGTGGGATATTCTCATTCCCAACAGGAAGTTGCAAGAGGACACCCACAGCAGAGCTGTCTATATAGCTCCTCCCCTCACTACCATATCCAGTCATTCTCTTGCAACTCTCAACAAGCATGGAGGTAGTAAGAGATAAGTGGTGAAATGTAGCTGTTATTTTGCTTCAATCAAGAGTTTATTATTTTTAAATAGTACCGGAGTTGTGCTATTTTGTTCCAGGCAGGAAAAAAGAAGAATCTGCCTGGGGTTTCTATGATCTTATCAGGTTGTAACTAAGATCCATTGCTGTTCTCACAAATGTCTGAAGAGAGAGATAACTTCAGCGGGGGAATGGCGTGCAGGTTATCCTGCTATGAGGTATGTGCAGTTAATATTTTTCTAGAAGATGTGAAGGCTAGAAAATGCTGCTGATACCAAATTTATGTAAGGTAAGCCTGAATACAGTGATTTAATAGCGACTGGTATCATGCTTACTTTCTGAGGTAAAACTCTTTTATATTTACAATATAAAACGTTTGCTGGCATGTTTAAACGTTTTTATATATACTTTGGTGATAAAACTTTATTGGGGCCTAGTTTTTTCCCACATGGCTGGCTTAAATTTGCCTAGAAACAGTTCCCTGAGGCTTTCCACTGTGTTACTATGAGTGGGAGGGGCCTAGTTTAGTGCTTTTTTGTGCATTAACTACTACAGACTGAGACATCCAGGAGTTCCCTGAATGCTACAGGAAATCTCTAAAGGGCTTTTAGGCTTCCAAAATCATTTGTTGGGGAAGGTAGGCCCACAGTAAAGCTGTGGTAGTTTGGTGTGACTGTTAAAAAAACGTCTATCGTTTTTTTGATCCGGGGGTCCATCCGATAAAAATCGTCGCCCGCAAAAGCCGGCGACGCCAATATTTGCGCGGGTTTGGTATCACATCTACGGCGTAACCTAGAAGTTACGCGCGTATATTTCTGCCGTCGCCCGTAGTTTTTTGGGCTATAGGCAGGTATACCAAACCCGCGCAGTTTGGTATCCAATATGCAGCGTAAGGACTTACGTGGCGAAAATGGAGAAAACTTACTCCATTTTCACCTCGCCACAAAAAACATAATTTATGCTTACCTGATAAATTTATTTCTCTTGTAGTGTATCCAGTCCACGGATCATCCATTACTTATGGAATATATTCTCCTTCCCAACAGGAAGCTGCAAGAGTCCACCCACAGCAAAGCTGCTATATAGCTCCTCCCCTAACTGCCATATTCAGTCATTCGACCGAAAACATGCAGAGAAAGGAAAAACCATAGGGTGCAGTGGTGACTGTAGTTCAAATGAAAAAATTACCTGCCTTAAAGTGACAGGGCGGGCCGTGGACTGGATACACTACAAGAGAAATAAATTTATCAGGTAAGCATAAATTATGTTTTCTCTTGTTAAGTGTATCCAGTCCACGGATCATCCATTACTTATGGAATACCAATACCAAAGCTAAAGTACACGGATGATGGGAGGGACAAGGCAGGTACTTAAACGGAAGTTACCACTGCCTGTAAAAAACCCTTTCTCCCAAAAATAGCCTCCGAAGAAGCAAGGTATCAAATTTGTTAAATTTGAAAAGTATGAAGCGCAGACCAAGACTCCGTCTTGTAAATCTGTTCAACAGAAGCCACATTTAAAAAAGGCCCAAGTGAAAACCACAGCTCTAGTAGAATGAGCTGTAATCCCTTCAGGAGGCTGCTGTCCAGCAGTCTCATAAGCTAAATGAATCATGCTTTTTAACCAAAAAGACAGAGAGGCTGCTGAAGTCTTTTGACCTCTCCTCTGTCCAGAATAGATAACAAACAAGGTGAACGTTTGATGAAAACTGTAGTAGCTTGTAAGTAAAACTTTAAAGCACAAACCACGTCCAATATTGTGTAATAGACGTTCCTTCTTTGAGGAAGGATTAGGATACAAGCATGGAACAACTATCTCTTGAGTGATGTACTTGTTAGATACCACCTTAGGAAAAAACCCAGGTTGGTACGCAGGACTACCTTATCCGTACGAAGGACCAGATAAGGAGAATCACATTGTAACACAGATAACTTGGAGACTCTACGAGTCGAGGAATTAGCTACCCAAAAGGAACTTTCCAAGATAAAGATTGATATCTATGGAACAAAAAAGGTTCAAACGGAACTTCTTGAAGAACCTTAAGAATCAGGTTTAAGCTCCATGGCGGAGCAACAGTTTTAAACACAGGCTTGGATCTAACCAAAGCCTGACCAAATGCCTGAACGTCTAGAATACCTGCCAGACGCTTGTGCAAAAAAATAGACAGAGTAAAAATCTGTCCCCTTTTAAGGAATTAGCTGACAACCCTTTTCTCAAAAACATCTTGGAGAAAAGATAATATCCTGGGAATCCAGACTTTACTCCATGAGTAACCCTTGGATTCATAACAATCAGATATTTACACCATATCTATGTTCAATTTTCCTAGAGACAGGCTTTCATGTCTGTATTAAGGTATCAATGACTGACTCGGAGAAGCCATGCTTTGATAACATCAAGCGTTCAGTCTCCAGGCAGTCCATCTCAGATTGATTCTATTTAGATGGTTGAAAGGACCCTGAGGTAGAGGGACCTGTCTCTGAAGCAGAGACCGTGATAGAAAGGATGACATGTCCACCAGATCTGCATACCAGGTCCTGCGTGGCTACGCAGGCGCTGTCAAAAACACCAAAGCCCTCTCCTGCTTGGTCTTGACCTCCGGAGGAAATCCCACTCCCCCGGAAGAAAAGTCTGACGACTTAGAAAATCCACCTCCCAGTTCTCAACACCTGGGATATGGATAGCTGATAGACAAGAGTGAGTCTCTGTCCAGTAAATTATTGTAAGACTTCTAACATCGCTAGGGAACTTCTGTTCCCCCTTGATGGCTGATGTAAGCCACAGTCGTGTATATTGTCCGACTGAGTATGATGTACCTCAGAGTTGCTAACTGAGGCCAAGTCTGAAGAGCATGGAATATCACTCCCAGTTCCAGAATATTTATTAGAAGGAGGGTCTCCTCCTAAGTCCACTATCCCTGAGCCTTCAGGGAGTTCCAGACTGCATCCCAACCTAAAAGGCTGGCATCTATTGTAACAATTGTCCCATCTGACCTGCGGAAGGTCATACCCTTGGACAGATAGACCCAACATAGTCACCAGAGAAGAGAATCTCTGGTCTCTTGGTCCAGGTTTAACAGGGGGACAAATCTGTGTAATCCCCGTTCCTCTGACTGAGCATGCATAGTTGCAGCGGTCTGAAATGTAGACGTGCAAACGGTACTATGTCCCTTGCCGCTACCATTAAGCCGATTTCATTCATGTACTGAGCCACCGAAGGGCGCGGATGGGATGAAAAAAACACGGCAGAAATTTAGAAACTTTGACAACCTTGACTCCGTCAGGTAAATTTTCATTTCTACAGAATCTATCAGAGTCCCTAGGAGGGAAACCCTTGAGATTGGGGATAGAGAACTCTTTCCTCGTTCACTTTCCACCCATGTGATCTCAGAAATGCCAGTACTACGTCCGTATGAGACTGGGCAATTTGGATGTTTGACGCCTGTATCAGGATGTCGTCTAAATAAGGGGCCACTTCTATGCCCCGCGGTCTAAGGACCGCCAAAGCGACCCCAGAACCTCCATAAAGATTCTTGGGGCTGTAGATACCCAAAGGAAAGAGCTACAAACTGGTAATGCCTGTCTAGAAAGGCAAACCTGAAAAACGATGGTGATCTTTATGCATCACAATGTGAGGATAAGCATCCTTCAAATCCATTGTAGTCCTCTATTGACTCTCCTGGATCATAGTTAAGATGGTACGAATAGTTTCCATCTTAAATGACGGAATTCTGAGGAATTTGTTTAAGATCTTTAGATCCAAAATAGGTCTGAAGGTTCCCTCTCCTTGGGAACCACAAACAGATTTGAGTAAAAACTCTGTCCCTGTTCCTCTCTTGGAACTGGATGGATCTCGTACACAATGTAAGAATGCCTCCTTCTTTATCTGGTTTGCAGATAATTGTGAAAGGCGAAATCTCCCCTTTTTTTGGGGGGGAATCTTTGAAATCCAGAAGATATCTCTGGGATATAAATTCCAATGCCTAGGGATCCAGGGCATCTCTTGCCCACGCCTGGGCAAAGAATGAAAGTCTGCCCCCTATAGGATCCGTTACCGGATAGGGGTCCGTTCCTTCATGCTGCCTTAGAGGCAGCAGCAGGCTCCTTGGCCTGCTTATCTTTGTTCCAGGTCCGATTGTCTCCAGACCGCCTTGGACTGAGCAAAAATTCCTTCTTGTTTTGCCTTAGAGGAAGAGGATGCCACACCTGCCCTGAAGTTTTTAAAAGGTACGAAAATTAGACTTTTTTTTTTTTTTTTTTTTGCCCTTGATTTAGACCTATCCTGAGGAAGGGCATGACCTTTTCCTCCAGTGATATAAGCAATAATCTCCTTCAAACCAGGCCCGAATAGGGTCTGCCCCTTGAAGGGAAGTTAAGTAGCTTATTTATTAAAGTCACGACAGCTGACCATGATATAAGCCATAGCGCTCTGCGCGCCAGTATAGTAAAAAACAGAATTCTTAGCCGTTAGTCTAGTCAAATGAACAAGGCATCAGAAAACAAAGGAATTGGCTAGCATAAGCTTGTCAAATATATTCATCCAATGGAGTCGCTTAACTGTAAAGCCTCATCAAGAGACTCAACCCAGAACGCCGCAGCAGCAGTGACAGAAGCAATGTATGCAAGGGGCTGCAGGATAAAACCCTGTTGAATAAACATTTTTTATCCATTGGATCTAAAAAGCACAACTGTCCTCGTCAGAGGTAGTGGTACGCTTAGCTAGAGTAGAAACTCTTCTCTCCACCTTAGGAACTGTCTGCCAGAAGTCCCGTGTGGTGGTAACTATTAGAAAACATTCTTCTAAAAAATAGGAGGGGAAGAGAATGGCACACCTGGTCTATCCCATTCCTTATTAAAAAAATTTTTTAGTAAACCTCTTTAGGTATTGGAAAAACATCAGTACACACCGGCACTGCATATTATTTATCCAGTCTACACAATTTCTCTGGCCCTGCGATTGTACACATTCATTCAGAGCAGCCAAAGCCTCCCTGAGCAACAAGTGGAGGTTCTCAAGCATAAATTTTAAATGTAGAAATATCAGAATCAGGTTAAATCTATAAATCATCTTCCCTGAGTCAAAAAAAATAAAAAAAATCACCCACAGACTAAGCATATTGTGAGGTAGTATCATACATGGTTCTTAAAGCGTCTGTATGCTCTGTATCTACCCCCAGAGCTAACTGCTTTCCTTTAATTTCAGGTAGTCTGACTAATACTGCTGCCAGAATATTATTCACCACCTTTGCCATGTCTTGTAAAATAAACGCTATGGGCGCCCTTGATGTACTTGGCGCCATTTGAGCGTGAGTCCCTGAAGCGGGAGTCGAAGGGTCTGACACGTGGGGAGAGTTAGTCGGCATAACTTTCCCCTCAACAGAATCCCCTGGTAAATAAACGCTATGGGCGCCCTTGATGTACTTGGCGCCATTTGAGCGTGAGTCCCTAAAGCGGGAGTCAAAAGGTCTGACACGTGGGGAGAGTTAGTCGGCATAACTACCCCCACGACAGAATCCTCTGGTGATAATGTTTTTAAAGACAAAAAATGATCTTTATTGTTTAACATGAAATCAGTACATCTGGTACACATTCTAAGATGGGGTTCCACCATGGCTTTAAAACATAATGAACACAGAGCTTCCTCTATGTCAGACATGTTAGAACAGACTAATAATGAGACTAGTAAGCTTGGAAAACACTTTAAATCAAGTTAACAAGCAAATATATAAAACGTTACTGTGCCTTTAAGAGAAACAAATTTTGCCAAAATTTGAAATAACAGTGAAAAAAGGCAGTTAAACTAACAAAATTTTTACAGTGTATGTAACAAGTTAGCAGAGCATTGCACCCACTTGCAAATGGATGATTAACCCCTTAATACAAAAAACAGATTAACAAAACAAAAAATATGTTTTAAACAGTCATAACAGCTCCTACTTTTGAAGCCCTTTTGAGCCCTTCAGAGATGTCCTATAGCATGCAGGGGACTGCTGAGGGAAGCTGAATGTCACTGTTTGTAATTTTAACTGCACCAACTGTAACTTTTATACTATAACAGTGGAAAGCCTCAGGAAACTGTTTCTATGCAAAATTTAAGCCAGCCATGTGGAAAAAACTTAGGCCCCAATAAGTTTTATCACCAAACATATGTTAAAAAACGATTAAACATGCCAGGAAACGTTTTAAAACACATTTTTACAAGAGTATGTATCTCTATTAATAAGCCTGATACCAGTCGCTATCGCTGCATTTAAGGCTTTACTTACATTACTTCGGTATCAGCAGTATTTTCTTAGTCAATTCCATTCCTAGAAAAATATTTTACTGCACATACCTTATCTGCAGGAAAACCTGCACGCCATTCCCCCTCTGAAGTACCTCACTCCTCAGAATGTGTGAGAACAGCAAATGGATCTTAGTTACGTCTGCTAAGATCATAGAAAAACGCAGGCAGATTCTTCTTCCAAATACTGCCTGAGATAAACAGCACACTCCGGTGCCATTTAAAAATAACAAACTTTTGATTGAAGAATAAACTAAGTAGAAAGCACCACAGACTCTCACAACCTCCTATCTATGTTGAGGCTTGCAAGAGAATGACTGAATATGGCAGTTAGGGGAGGAGCTATATAGCAGCTTTGCTGTGGGTGGACTCTTGCAGCTTCCTGTTGGGAAGGAGAATATATTCCATAAGTAATGGATGATCCGTGGACTGGATACACTTAACAAGAGAAAGCAGCCGTAAGAAGCCTTACGCTGACTATTGGAGCCCCGTAACTTCCTAAACTGGCTGCTAAAATAAACCTAACACCTAACGCATGCGCAATGTCTATCTCCCTGTCAACCGCGATCTTCTAAAATAAACCTAACACCTAACGCATGCGCAATGTCTATCTCCCTGTCAACCGCGATCTGCTAAAATAAACCTAACACCTAACGCATGCGCAATGTCTATCTCCCTGTCAACCGCGATCTGCTAAAATAAACCTAACACCTAACGCATGCGCAATGTCTATCTACCTGTCAACCGCGATCCCCCCCCCCGAAATCCCTAATAAAGTTATTAACCCCTAAACCGCCGCTCCCGGACCCCGCCGCCATCTACATAAACTAACCCCCTACTGTGAGCCCCTAAAACCGCCGCCATCTACCTTATCTATCCCCTAATTAGAACCCCTTACACCGCTGTCATCTACCTTATCTATCCCCTAATCTGACCCCTTACACCGCCGCCACCTATATAAAAATTATTAACCCCTAATCTAATCCCCCTATACCGCCGCCAGCTATATTAATATTATTAACCCCTAATGTAAGCCACTTACACCGCCGCCATCTCTATTAAAATGATTAATCCCTTATTTAATCTACCTACCCCGCCGCCAGCTATATTATCTATATTAACCCTAAGTATATTATAGTTAATATAGGTATTACATTATATATATTAACTATATTAACCCTAATTATATTAGGGTTAATATAGTTAATATAGTTACTATAGTATTTATATTAACTATATTAACTCTATCTAACCCTAACACCCCTAACTAAATTTATATTAAATAATCTAATTCATTTATAAACTAAAATATTCCTATTTAAATCTAAATACTTACCTATAAAATAAACCCTAAGATAGCTACAATATAATTAATAATTACATTGTAGCTATGTTAGGGTTAATATTTATTTTACAGGTAAATTGTTAATTATTTTAACTAGGTATAATAGCTATTAAATAGTTATTAACTATTTAATATCTACCTAGTTAAAATAATTACCCAATTACCTGTAAAATAAATCCTAACCTAAGTTACAAATACACCTACACTATCAATAAATTTAATAAACTACAAACATCTATCTAAAAATACAATTAAATTAACTAAACTAAATTACAAAAAAAAACAAACACTAAATTACAAAAAATAAAAAAAAGATTACAAGATTTTTAAGCTAATTACACCTATTCTAAGCCCCCTAATAAAATAATAAACCCCCAAAATAAAAAAAATTCCCTGCCCTATTCTAAATTAAAGAAATTTCAAAGCTCTTTACCTTACCAGCCCTTAAAAGGGCCTTTTGTGGGGCATGCCCCAAAGAATTCAGCTCTTTTGCATACAAATACAATACCCCCCCCATTACAACCCACCACCCACATACCCCTATTCTAAAACCACCCAAACCCCCCTTAAAAAAGCCTAACACTACCCCCCTGAAGATCTCCCTACCTTGTCTTCACCACACCGGGCCGAACTCCTGATCCGATCCGGGCGATGTCTTCCTCCAAGCGGCAAAGAAGAATTCTTCCTCCGGCGATGTCTTCCTCCAAGCGGCAAAGAAGAATTCTTCCTCCGGCGACGTCTTCCTCCAAGCGGCAGCAAAGTCTTCATTCTTCCGGCGGCATCTTCAATCTTCTTTCTTCGCTCCGCCGCCGCGGAGCATCCATCCCGGCCGACTGCTGAACTACGAATGAGGTACCTTTAAATGACGTCATCCAAGATGGCGTCCGCCGAATTCCGATTGGCTGATAGGATTCTATCAGCCAATCGGAATTAAGTTAGAAAAATCTGATTGGCTGATTGAATCAGCCAATCAGATTCAAGTTCAATCCGATTGGCTGATCCGAACAGCCAATCAGATTGAGCTCGCATTCTATTGGCTGATCGGAACAGCCAATAGAATGCGAGCTCAATCTGATTGGCTGATTGGATCAGCCAATCGGATTGAACTTGAATCTGATTGGCTGATTCAATCAGCCAATCAGATTTTTCTAACTTAATTCCGATTGGCTGATAGAATCCTATCAGCCAATTGGAATTCGGCGGACGCCATCTTGGATGACGTCATTTAAAGGTACCTCATTCATGGTTCAGCAGTCGGCCGGGATGGATGCTCCGCGGCGGCGGAGCGAAGAAAGAAGATTGAAGATGCCGCCGGAAGAATGAAGACTTTGCTGCCGCTTGGAGGAAGACGTCGCCGGAGGAAGAATTCTTCTTTGCCGCTTGGAGGAAGACATCGCCGGAGGAAGAATTCTTCTTTGCCGCTTGGAGGAAGACATCGCCCGGATCGGATCAGGAGTTCGGCCCGGTGTGGTGAAGACAAGGTAGGGAGATCTTCAGGGGGGTAGTGTTAGGCTTTTTTAAGGGGGGTTTGGGTGGTTTTAGAATAGGGGTATGTGGGTGGTGGGTTGTAATGGGGGGGGGTATTGTATTTGTATGCAAAAGAGCTGAATTCTTTGGGGCATGCTCCATAAAAGGCCCTTTTAAGGGCTGGTAAGGTAAAGAGCTTTGAAATTTCTTTAATTTAGAATAGGGCAGGGAATATTTTTTATTTTGGGGGTTTATTATTTTATTAGGGGGCTTAGAATAGGTGTAATTAGCTTAAAAATCTTGTAATCTTTTTTTTATTTTTTGTAATTTAGTGTTTTTTTTTTTTGTAGTTTAGTTAATTTAATTGTATTTTTAGATAGATGTTTGTAGTTTATTAAATTTATTGATAGTGTAGGTGTATTTGTAACTTAGGTTAGGATTTATTTTACAGGTAATTGGGTAATTATTTTAACTAGGTAGATATTAAATAGTTAATAACTATTTAATAGCTATTATACCTAGTTAAAATAATTAACAATTTACCTGTAAAATAAATATTAACCCTAACATAGCTACAATGTAATTATTAATTATATTGTAGCTATCTTAGGGTTTATTTTATAGGTAAGTATTTAGATTTAAATATGAATATTTTAGTTTATAATATGAATTAGATTAATTTAATATAAATTTAGTTAGGGGTGTTAGGGTTAGATAGAGTTAATATAGTTAATATAAATACTATAGTAACTATATTAACTATATTAACCCTAATATAATTAGGGTTAATATAGTTAATATATATAATGTAATACCTATATTAACTATAATATACTTAGGGTTAATATAGATAATATAGCTGGCGGCGGGGTAGGTAGATTAAATTAGGGGTTAATCATTTTAATAGAGATGGCGGCGGTGTAAGGGGCTTACATTAGGGGTTAATAATTTTAATATAGATGGCGGCGGTGTTAGGGGCTCACTTTAGGGGGTTATAGATATAATATAGCTGGCGGCGGGGTACGGGAGCGGCGGTTTAGGGGTTAATAACTTTATTAGGTTGCGGCGGGGTACGGGAGCGGCGGTTTAGGGGTTAATAGCTTTTTTATTGTTAGGCTAGTGAGGGGGGATAGCGGATAGAGGGTTAGACGTGTCGGGCTATGTTAGGGAGGCGTGTTAGACAGTGCGGGTGTTTTAGACTTTAGTCAGGTTTTATAGGCGCCGGCAGTTTCTAACGTGCCGCAAGTCACTGGCGACGCCAGAAATTTGTACTTGCGCAGATTTCTGGACATCGCTGGTTTGTCAGACTTACGGCACGTTAGCATCTGACGGCGACTTATATGGGATAGCTCGAGTTGCGAGCTGAAACTGCGGGCGACGCCGGTTCCCTCGCTTGCGCCGCAAACTGCGATCTATATCGGATCGCGACCCCCGGTTTTTGAACTAAGGGGTTAATCATCCATTTGCAAGTGGGTACAATGCTCTGTTAGCTTATTATACACACTGTACACATTTCGTTTGATTTACTGCCTTTTTTCACTGTTTTTCAAATTCTGACAAAATTTGTTTCTCTTAAAGGCACAGTACCGTTTTTTATATTTGCTTGTTAACTTGATTTAAAGTGTTTTCCAAGCTTGCTAGTCTGATTGCTAGTCTGTATAAACATGTCTGACATATAGGAAACTCCTTGTTCATTATGTTTAAAAGCCATGGTGGAACCCCCTCTTAGAATGTGTACCAAATGTACTGATTTCACTTTAAGCAATAAAGATCATATTCTGTCTTTCAAAAATTTATCACCAGAGGAATCTGACGAGGGGGAAGTTATGCCGACTAACTCTCCCCACGTGTCAGATCCTTTGACTCCCGCTCAAGGGACTCACGCTCAAATGGCGCCAAGTACATCCAGGGCGCCCATAGCGTTTACTTTACAAGACATGGCGGCAGTCATGGATAATACACTGTCAGCGGTATTAGCCAGACTACCTGTATTTAGAGGAAAGCGAGATAGCTCTGGAGTTAGACGAAATACAGAGCATACTGATGCTTTAAGAACTATGTCTGATACTGCCTCACAATATGCAGAAGCTGAAGAAGGAGAGCTTCTTTCTGTGGGTGATATTTCTGACTCAGGGAAGATGATGCAACCTGATTCTGATATTTCTACATTTAAATTTAAGCTTGAACACTTCCGTGTGTTACTCAGGGAGGTTTTAGCTGCTCTGAATGACTGTGATACAATTGCAGTGCCAGAGAAATTGTGTAGACTGGATAAATACTATGCAGTGCCGGTGTGTACTGATGTTTTTCCAATACCTAAAAGGTTTATAGAAATTATTACTAAGGAATGGGATAGACCAGGTGTGCCATTCTCTCCCCCTCCTGTTTTTAGAAAAATGTTTCCAATAGACGCCACTACACGGGACTTATGGCAGACAGTTCCTAAGGTGGAGGGAGCAGTTTCTACTCTAGCAAAGCGTACTACTATCCCTGTCGAGGACAGTTGTGCTTTCTTAGATCCAATGGATAAAAAGTTAGAGGGTTAACTTAAGAAAATGTTTATTCAACAAGGTTTTATCCTACAGCCCCTTGCATGCATTGCGCCTGTCAATGCTGCTGCGGCATTCTGGTTTGAGTCTCTGGAAGAGGCTTTACAGGTAGCGACTCCATTGGATGAAATACTTGACAAGCTTAGAGCACTTAAGCTAGCCAATTCTTTTGTTTCTGATGCCATTGTTCATTTGACTAAACTAACGGCTAAGAATTCTGGTTTTGCTATCCAGGCGCGCAGAGCGCTATGGCTTAAATCATGGTCAGCTGACGTTACTTCAAAATCGAAGCTGCTTAACATTCCCTTCAAGGGGCAGACCCTATTCGGGCCTGGTTTGAAGGAGATTATTGTTGATATCACTGGAGGAAAAGGTCATGCCCTTCCTCAGGATAGGTCCAAACCAAGGGCCAAACAGTCTAATTTTCGTGCCTTTCGAAATTTCAAGGCAAGTGCGGCATCAACTTCCTCTAATGCAAAACAAGAGGGAACTTTTGCTCAGTCCAAGACTGTCTGGAGACCTAACCAGACCTGGAACAAGGGTAAGCAGGCCAAAAAACCTGCTGCTGCCTCTAAGACAGCATGAAGGAACGGCCCCCTATCCGGTAATGGATCTAGTAGGGGGCAGACTTTCGCTCTTCGCCCAGGCGTGGGCAAGAGATGTCCAGGATCCCTGGGCGTTGGAAATTATATCCCAGGGATATCTTCTGGACTTCAAGGCTTCCCCCCCCAAAAGGCAGATTTTACCTTTCACAATTATCTGCAAACCAGATAAAGAGAGAGGCATTCTTACACTGCGTACAAGACCTCCTAGTTATGGGAGTGATCCATCCAGTCCCAAAGGAGGAACAGGGACAGGGATTTTACTCAAATCTGTTTGTGGTTCCCAAAAAAGAGGGAACCTTCAGACCAATTTTGGATCTAAAGATCTTAAACAAATTCCTCAGAGTTCCATCATTCATGATGGAGACTATTCGTACCATCCTACCTATGATCCAGGAGGGTCAATACATGACTACAGTGGATTTAAAGGATGCTTATCTGCACATTCCGATACATGGCGGTCCTAAGGCCACGGGGCATAGCAGTGGCCCCTTATTTAGATGACATCCTGATTCAGGCGTCAAACTTCCAAATTGCCAAGTCTCATACGGACATAGTGTTGGTATTTCTGAGGTCGCATGGGTGGAAGGTGAATGAGAAAAAGAGTTCTCTATCCCCCCTCACAAGAGTTTCCTTCCTAGGGACTCTGATAGATTCTGTAGAAATGAAGATTTACCTGACGGAGTCCAGGTTATCAAAACTTCTAAATTCCTGCCGTGTTCTTTATTCCATTCCTCGCTCTTCGGTGGCTCTGTGCATGGAAGTAATCGGCTTAATGGTAGCGGCAATGGACATAGTGCCGTTTGCACGCCTACATCTCAGACCGCTGCAACTATGCATGCTCAGTCAGTGGAATGGGGATTACACAGATTTGTCCCCTTTACTGAATCTGGACCAAGAGACCAGGGATTCTCTTCTCTGGTAGCTATCTCGGGCCCATCTGTCCAAAGGTATGACCTTTCGCAGGCCAGATTGGGCAATTGTAACGACAGATGCCAGCCTTCTAGATTGGGGTGCAGTCTGGAACTCCCTGAAGGCTCAGGGATCGTGGACTCAGGAGGAGTCACTCCTTCCAATAAACATTCTGGAACTAAGAGCGATATTCAATGCTCTTCAGGCTTGGCCTCATCTAGCGACAATGAGGTTCATCAGATTTCAGTCGGACAACATCACGACTGTGGCTTACATCAACCATCAAGGGGGAACAAGGAGTGCCCTAGCGATGTTAGAAGTCTCAAAGATAATTCGCTGGGCAGAGATTCACTCTTGCCACCTATCAGCTATCCATATCCCAGGTGTAGAGAATTGGGAGGCGGATTTTCTAAGTCGTCAGACTTTTCATCCAGGGAAGTGGGAACTCCATCCGGAGGTGTTTGCACAATTGGTTCTTCGTTGGGGCGAACCAGAACTGGATCTCATGGCGTCTCGCCAGAACGCCAAGCTTCCTTGTTACGGGTCCAGGTCCAGGGACCCCAAGGCAACGCTGATAGATGCTCTAGCAGTGCCTTGGTCCTTCAACCTGGCTTATGTGTTTCCACCGTTTCCTCTGCTCCCTCGTCTGATTGCCAAAGTCAAGCAGGAGAGAGCATTGGTGATCTTGATAGCGCCTGCGTGGCCACGCAGGAATTGGTATGCAGATCTGGTGGACATGTCATCCTTTCCACCATGGACTCTGCCGCTGAGACAGGACCTTCTACTTCAAGGTCCTTTCAACCATCCAAATCTTATTTCTCTGAGGCTGACTGCCTGGAGATTGAACGCTTGATTTTATCAAAGCGTGGTTTCTCCGAGTCAGTTATTGATACCTTGATTCAGGCACGGAAGCCTGTCACCAGGAAAATCTATTATAAAATATGGCGTAAATATCTTTATTGGTGTGAATCTAAGGGCTACTCATGGAGTAAGGTCAGGATTCCCAGGATATTATCTTTTCTCCAAGAAGGATTGGAGAAAGGATTGTCAGCTAGTTCCTTAAAGGGACAGATTTCTGCGCTATCTATTCTTTTGCACAAGCGTCTGGCGGATGCCCCAGACGTTCAGGCATTTTGTCAGGCTTTAGTTAGAATCAAGCCTGTGTTTAAACCTGTTGCTCCACCTTGGAGCTTAAATTTGGTTCTTAAAGTTCTTCAGGGGGTTCCGTTTGAACCTCTTCATTCCATAGATATCAAACTTTTATCTTGGAAAGTTCTTTTTTTGGTAGCTATTTCCTCGGCTCGTAGAGTTTCCGAGTTATCTGCCTTACAATGTGATTCTCCTTATCTGATCTTCCATGCAGATAAGGTAGTTCTGCGTACCAAACCTGGGTTTTTACCTAAGGTGGTATCTAATAAGAATATCAATCAAGAGATTGTTGTTTGTTGTCTACTCTGGACAGAGGAGAGGTCAAAAGGCTTCGGCAACCTCTCTTTCTTTTTGGCTAAGAAGCATAATCCGCTTAGCCTATGAGACTGCTGGCCAGCAGCCTCCAGAAAGGATTACAGCTCATTCTACTAGAGCTGTGGCTTCCACATGGGCCTTTAAAAATGAGGCTTCTGTTGAACAGATTTGCAAGGCGGCGACTTGGTCTTCGCTTCATACTTTTTCAAAATTCTACAAATTTGATACTTTTGCTTCTTCGGAGGCTATTTTTATGAGAAAGGTTTTACAGGCAGTGGTACCTTCCGTTTAAGTACCTGCCTTGTCCCTCCCTTCAACCGTGTACTTTAGCTTTGGTATTGGTATCCCACAAGTAATAGATGATCCGTAGACTGGATACACCTTAGAAGAGAAAACATAATTTATGCTTACCTGATAAATTTATTTCTCTTGTGGTGTATCCAGTCCACGGCCCGCCCTGTCATTTTAAGGCAGGTATTTTTTAATTTTAAACTACAGTCACCACTGCACCCTATGGTTTCTCCTTTCTCTGCTTGTTTTCGGTCGAATGACTGGATATGGTAGTGAGGGGAGGAGCTATATAGACAGCTCTGCTGTGGGTGTCTTCTTGCAACTTCCTGTTGGGAATGAGTATATCCCACAAGTAATGGATGATCCGTGGACTGGATACACCACAAGAGAAATAAATTTATCAGGTAAGCATAAATTATGTTTTTCTTGCAACTGTATTTTCAAGGCCCATATATAGAGTTGCAGAGAGGATATTCATCAGCAACATATATATATTATTGTTTTTATTTTTTTTAACTGTAAGAGCAATCAAATTGTGGAACTCTTTGCATAAGGAGGTAGTGATCATTTAGATACATTTTTGGCTAAAAACCTTTAGGTTTAGGTTTTTAGGGATATGATTGCTTGCCTTAAATGGGTCAGCTTTCTAGGTGCCAGATTACAAGTTGAGAGTGCAAAATATTGCTTCTGCAAAAGCAATATTTGCGCTCAACTTAGTAATACCTGCACACGCAAATGTGGACTGGTATTGCAAGTGAGGTGCAATAAGTGCGCACTTCCATAGGCTCCAATGGGAGCCTCTTTCTCATGCCATCAGACACGGCATGAGAACTTGTGCAGTGACAGTGGTAAGTCACGCAGTGATGGGCAGCAAATGTAAATATTTATGTAATGCTTATATACATATATATGAATGTTTTAATATGTATATTTACATGGAACACACAGTTCCCATAGACCTCAATGTAAAGTTTTTTTTTACTAAAACCCCACAGCCGCCATCTTTAGCCCCCAAAAACTGCCTAGTGCAGTTATTTTATTTTTTTTAAAGGATGCTACAATTTTTTATTTTGAAAAGGCAGTAAACCTTTTTTTGAGCGCTAATTGCTACACCGATCTCACAGTAGCAATAACCAGCCACTTGTAATGGCTAGTTATATATCACACGCACGTTAACGGGTGAATTTGCCCACTTCCGGGCGCGCAATAAATTAGCGCTCCACTTGTAATCTAGCCCTTATTATATTAATATAGGTTTATTTGGCAGTTTCTTTATTGTAAATCAGGTAAGATCTGTATAGGTTGAACTTGATAGACTTTTCTCTTCTTTCAACATTATCTACTATGTAAACTATATAATGTACCAAAAGAGTATAGTGTACTAAGGAACCATAAAAAGCATGCAACATCATTTATATAATTTCTTCCCATTTTACCCCTGTACAGGGAGGAAGTAAACAACAACACATTACAAAATGTAACACGTGGGGGGATATATATCAAGCTGTCAACTATGTTGCATTCGTCAGCATCAATACACTCGCCTAACATTGCCAAACATCGTGGCTGAAGTACGGGGCGATGAGCATTGGACTGTTATGAACTAACAGTCATTGATGATGCTGCTATTCGTGTTTTTCCCAACTTTATTTATAACGTCACTAAACGCCGCCACTATACTAAAATGTTTAACCCCTATCCCTGACATCGCCGCAACCTAAATAAAGTTATTAACCCCTATACCGCCGTTCCCCGACATCGCTGCAACCTAAATAAATGCATTAACCCCTAAACCTCTGGCCTCCCACATCACCACCATTAACTAAACCTATTAACCCCTAAACCATCAGCCCCCCACATCGCAAAAACCTAAATCCGCCAATAGGAATGCAAGGGACGCCATCTTAGATTGTGTCATTTGCATTCAAGTTCCAGTGTACGGCGGCGACCGTATGAAGAGGATGTTCCGCGCCGGATGTCTTCAGGGTGGACCCGCTCCGCGCCGGCTGGATGAAGATAGAAGATGCCGTCTGGATGAAGACTTCTTGTCGCATGGATGATGACTTCGCCGGCTGGATGGATCATTCAAGTGGGACTTCAAGAACTGTAAGTGGATCGTCAGGGGGTTAGTGTTAGCCTTTTTCAAGGTTTTTTTGGGTGGGTTTTATTTTTAGATTAGGGTCTGGGCAGTAAAAGAGCTAAATGCCCTTTTAAGGGCAATGTCCATACAAATGCCCTTTTCAGGGCAATACGTAGCTTAGGTTATTTTAGATATTTTTTTTTTAATTTGGGGGGGTTGTTTGGGTGGTGGGTTTTACTGTTGGGTGGGTGTTTGTATTTTTTTTACAGGTAAAAGAGCTGATATCTTTGGGGCAATGCCCCGCAAAAGTCCCTTTTAAGGGCCATTGGTAGTTTATTGTAGGCTAGGTTTTTTTATTTTTGGGGGGCTTTTTATTTTGATAGGGCTATTAGATTAGGTTTAAAAAAAAAATTATATATAATTTGGTTGTTTTTTCCCCCGTAATTTTGTGGTTTTTTTGTAACTTAGTGTTTTTTTTTTTTGTAATTTAGTACTTTTAATAATGTTTAATAGTATATATAAATAATTTTAGTAGGGTTAGGTTTTTTTAATATGTAATTTAGTTTATTTAATTAGTAGTTTAATTTAATTGTAGTATAATAGTTAGGGTACATTAATTAATAGTTTAAATAAGTTTATTTTAATTCTACAGGTAAGTTTTAATTTATTTGAAGATAGGGATTTTGTAATTTTAATTTAAAGTTAGGGGTTTGTTAGGTTTAGGGGTTACTAGCATAATTTATTTTTTTGCGATGTGGGGGGCTGACGGTATAGGGGTAAATAGGTTTAGTTAGTGGTGGTGATGTGGGAGGCCAGAGGTTTAGGGGTTAATAAGTTTATTTAGTGGCGGCGGTGTCAGGGAGCGGCGGAATAGGGGTTAATAACATTATGTAGGTGGTGGCAATGTCGGGGGCGACAGATTAGGGGTGTTTAGACTTGGGTTTTATGTTAGGGTGTTAGGTGTAAACATAACTTGTTTTCTACCATAGAAATCAATGGGATATACTTCATTCTCTGGCAGCATCAAACATAAGCTTTCAGACTCCCATTGATTTCTATGGCATCCGCAGCCTCAAGGGTGGCGATTTGAAAACCAGGTATGCTGTGTCGAAAAAGACGCAAGCGTACCTGTTAACTATTTGATAAATGGCAAAAGTGTCAAATAGAGACGAATGTGTATTCGGAACATCTGTAATGATGTAAGCATCGATTTGCATCGGATTGAGATCATGTTAAGTCACAAATTTCAACATTTGTCGATCTTGAGGCATAAGGCATTGATAACTAGGTCGGATCAATCTCGCAACAATTACGACACGGAATTCCAGCGTATTTGCGGTTGACAGCTTGATAAATATCCCCCTTGGTGTTCAATCACAATAATTTAGAGAAGCTTATAAAATGATTAATCTACAAAAATCCTCATATACAGTGGCGAACCTAATGAAAAGGAACTCTTAGTAATAGAACCAATCAACATATGACCAAACAGGATAATATTTGTTTATTTAACAAAAAATGTATCTGGTACCTAAAAAGTTTAATGTTCATGATCCACAAACTCACAGTCTCACACACACACACACACACACACACACACAATCTGTCTCACACACACATACAGTATCACACACACACACACACACTCGGTTTTAGCGTATCAAGTCCACCAGACATCGCTGAATGCCAACAGCATACGCTGTCAGCATTTAACATTGCACAAGCAGTTCTAGTGAACTGCTTGTGCAATGCCACACCCTGCAGATTTGCGGCCAATCTGCCGCTAGCAGGGGGTGTCAATCAGCCTGATCATATAGGATCGGGCAGATTGATGTTTGCAGCCTCAGAGGAGGCGGACCATTTAAGACTTAAAGTGATGGTAAACTTACTATCTTCACTTTGTTGAAATAGATATTATGCTGCAAAATACATATATAAGCGCTTTTTAATTTTCAATAAATTACCTGCAATTATTAATTTTAATCATTAGAACATCGCTGTCTGTCAATCTTGAAATACAACCTTGTACCGCGATCATTTTTTTTTTTTTTTAAGCTGAAACTGTAGCCAATCATCATTCTGTCCAACTGGCTCGCTTTAGTCAATGTGCGGTAATAATGCGCATGCGTGTAGTTGCGCAATTCTGTCTTTACATCGGTTCTCCAGTCTTTGTGCATGTTCACAATGTAGTTGTAGGATCTGCAGCATAGACTGAGTGACATTTACTAAATGAGCATGCACATTAGTTTACTGATTCTCTGGAGCGCGCAAGAAATGTGACGTATATAGTGGGTGGTATCACTATATACGTCACTCGTAAGCAGGCAAAGATATTACAGTGGGCGGAGGGAGATTAGAAAAACGATTGTCCGGTTAGTATTTTATACACATATTTACAACTAATACAGTTACATTTTTTAATAATTATATAAGCGTTTGGAGTTTAAACAATAAGATTAAATCAAGAGACACTACTAAATAATCGATCGTTTACCATCAGTTTAAGACCGCTGCTTCATAACTACTGTTTCCGGCAAGCCCGAAGGCTCGCGCGGAAACAGGGGCATCAGGGGCCGTTCGGCCCTTGATAAATTGGCCCCACAGTCTCACACACACAGTCTTACACACACACTCACTCACTCAGTCTTACACACACGCATAGCCTCACACACAGTCACACACACACATTCTTACACACACACAGTCTTACACACATACTCACAGTCTCTCTCTCTCTCTCTCTCTCACACACACACACACACACACACAGTCTCACACACTCTCACAGTCACACACACTCTCACACACACTCACAGTCTCACACACACTTACTCAGTCTCACACACACTCAGTTTCACACACCGGATCCATATGACTGCAAAACATTATTTAAAAAAAAAACAACTAAACCCTAACACTAAAATAAATTACTATTGCCCTTAAAAGGGTCTATTGTAGGGCATTCCTCTAAAGACAATACAGCTCTTTTACAAATTTACAAGAGCCCCGTATACAATACAAGTAACCTCCCACCTTCAAAATAATAAAGTATAACTACAAAACCTATCCTAAAAAATAAATTCTAATCATCCAATAGAAAATAAATTACTAAGCCTACTAAGCGTATTACAGCTTTTTATGCAAGAGCAGCTGCAACATCATGTTTTTTTTTAAAAATTATGTATTTTTTGGAGCCGATTTTTCAGATTTTATCGCTTTGAGGTTTGCTTTTTCCCAAGTACTTGAGGCTGCAATGTTGGCTAAATAAGAACTGACAAAATAATTGTTCCACCCTAACATAGACCATCTGCTTGGGTATTAATCCCATATGTTATGGAGGACTGGGGACCATTAACATTTTACGAAAGTTATATCTGTATTGTGAAATGTATTTTTGATGTGTTTTGTGCAACTTTTTTTGTTTTGCGTAACAGTTATCCAGAAATATGAAGTCAAGCTAACCTGACATGCAATAAATTTGATTGTACTCATGCAAATGCGTTTACTTTCAACTCGTAATATGTGCGCTATTTCCATCACGTGCAAAGAGCCAAGAAATACCCCATATTGCTTGTGCGCTACAGTTAGTGCGCCATAATCTAGTCCATATTTGTAAGTTAATAAGAAACAATAAAAGAAAAATAATTAACAATAATTCTTTAGGAGCTGGGGGATTATGGGTATGTTGTACAAGTGTATGTAGTGTGTTATATGTCTGCATTATACTGTAAAATACTATATTATATATGTGATGTCATTTTGTTATATAAATAAAAGTTTTTAAATGTGGGCATGTTCTTTTCTTTTTAGGAATATGGCTTCTCCCTCCTGATGAGGCACAGAAATGGCTGAAGCGTATGTCTGGGGTTGTCATGTCTTTGAAGAAGATTGCCTTGTATTTTTGGGCTGGACCATAGCGTTGCCTAGTCACAGAAAAAGCTATTATGCTTTGCTTTGTTCTATGGCTGAGTGCATTTCTCTTTTTATAAAACTGTAAAAAAAAAAAAAAAGAATGATAATGTAGAAAGCATTTGGGTTAGTAGTTATATAAAAAAATTAAGAATTTGAATAGTTATTAAAAATAAATAAATAAAATTACCATGAAGGGTAATTGTGGCTAGCTTTAATATGCCAGATATACACTGAAAGGTAGCTGTTCCGAAATCATCTAGCAGTAGGTATTTTCTTGAATCTTTACAATTGAACTACTTCAGTGGTTGCTAAAAGGGATATAACCCCCCCCAAAAAAATATATATATTTTGTGATTCAGACAGAGCATTTTAAAAAAAGTTTTCAATATTTTTCTATTATCAAATTTGCTTTGTTCCCATGATATTCTGTGTTAAAGAGATATTTAGGTAGGCATCTGGAGCACCACATGGCAGTAAATAGTGCTGCCCTCTAGTGGTCTTGCACATGGATAACATTCTTGCAAAACTGCTGCCGTATAGTGCTCCAGAAATCGTAAGCACATTGCCTTGCTTTTCAATGAAAGATACCAAAAGAACAAAGAGAAATTGATAATTATAGTAAATTATAAAGTTGTTTAAAATTGTATGTTCTATCTGAATCATGAAATATTTTTTTGGGTTTCATATTCATTTAATAAGACAACACATAAAGAGCTATATTTGATTTGATACTCACAGTGATAAAGTATGAGATGCACCTATCTGTTAGGGTGTATGATCCATTGATTATTAAAGGGCCATAATAGTAGAAAAATGACATGCTCTAATTTGTTACAGCATGTAATTTAAGGCTATCGACCCTATACTACTGTGCGTTTAACCCCTGCAAACTTGCAAAGGGGTTAAACACATAGCATAAATGAAAATTGAGACCCACAGAGCACTACTAGCCCCAAGCAGAAACTACTGATTGTCTAGTTATGCAAATTGTGCTGCTGATAGGGGGTTAAACACACAGGGCTAGATTACGAGCAGAGCGGATATGTGTGCTCTCGCAAGTGCTTTATCTACACTCAACTTTTTTACCATTGCACGCCCAATTGCGCACTTATTATAGGTCGCAAGTAAAACGTTTGCGCTCTCGCGGTCGCATCCTCATGCAGAAAAAAGAGTTTGCGTGGATGCAAACGGATGGAGCCTCATTTTGAAAAAACAGCCTCCAGCTCGCACAAAAACGATTGCAGGATTCCAGTAAGATATATGTATGTATTTCTATACATATGTATATTTGTATTTATATGTGTATACATGTCTGTAAATACATATATAAATACATATTTACATATGTATAGAAATACATGCAGATATATTTATAAACATACACATGTATTCCTATGGATCCCTTTATAAAAGCACTTTTGGCACATTTTTTTTTTTTTTTATAAACTTTATTATATCTTAGAAATGTACATGACATATAAATAACAATTAGTAATTAATAACATTAAAGATGCTAATCAATGATTACAAGGCCACCATAATAGGTCTGAAGAACAATAATCTTCTTAGAAACAAAGAAAAAAAAAAAAGTAATAACATAAGCAATAAATAAATAGGCCTAAGGGGGGGGGGGAAAAAGGGGGGGAACCCTCCCCTAATTCAATTGAGTGTTCGTAATTGATTCTATTCCGTTTATGAAATCTGTGTCTTGGTAAAGGGTAAAGTCTCTCCAAACTTTCCCGAAATAGTTATTTTTTTTCCTCTCTGATCTATAATCATAGGCCGCTATTATTGCAGAGTTTATCAATAATTTCTTTGCCTCATTAACGGAGGGGACTCTGGAACTAATCCAGTTGTTAAACAGTAGTTTACTAAGAATTATTATGGCAGTAGTAATAAAGTTACTTTTTTCACCCCATAACTCTCGGGAAGACAGAAAATTTTTAGAATCCATTGATAGGATTACTTTGATCTGTGTTACCTGAGAAAGAAAATACTCATCTTTTAACCAAAATTGTTTCACTCTTGGACAGTCCCATAAATGATGGCCTAAATCTGGATCATTTTGAGAACATTTAAGACATTGATTTTTAACTTTCTTATTCCACTTAGCAACTCTTCATGGTGTAAGATTGACCCTATTCACTAGCCTAAATTGAGATTCCCTTAAATATGTTGAGAGGCATAGAGACTGAGTTTTTTTGAGACTTCTCAAAAGATGAGTATGGAGATTGGGCAAATTCAAAATATTCACCCAATAAGAAGTTAGCTCTATTGAGCGTTTCCCCCCCCCCTCTGATACCCTTAGAATTTTATAAATGGAGGATAAAGACCATTTTCCAGGATTAATGGTATCCAGTAAGGGGTGATCTAACCATAATTGGGGAAAATTTCTTGCCAGTTTACTAATGTAACCTTTTAATTGAAGGAAATAAAATGTATGCTTAGTTTGCATGTCGCAAATTTATCTTGAAACTTATTAAAGTTGTACAACTTCTTTGAATCTGAATCGTAGAGATCTTTAATAGTTAAGGGTTTAGACGGTGACCAGATATTAAAAGTGTTAACTGTATTTCCCAAAGGAAAATAGCAGTTCCCTTGTACTGACAACCACTTAGAGATAGTTGATGGATATCCAAGGAGTCTCATGGCCCTTCTCCATACTAGTAAAATATCTCTAAATAAAGGGTGATTAGTGATTGTCTTTCCCAAGATTTTATTTGATGCATGCACCACAAAATTTAAAGAGTGTGGGAAACACGCCTGTTCTTCTAAATATTTGTTGGAAAATTTAAATGACTGTAGTAGCCAATCGATTGGCAGTCGCAAGATAGTTGCAAAATTGTACCACTCCAGGTTCGGTAAGGCCAGTCCCCCTTTAGGATAAGTTTGGTACAGGTTTCCAAGTTTTATTCTTGCTTTCCTCCCACTCCATAGAAAGTATCTCAAAGCTTGATTAAAACGCATAAGTCAAGTTTCTTAATCAGAAGAGGAAGCATCCTAAATATATATATAATTTTAGGAATTATGAACATTTTATAAAGATTAATCTTACTAGAGAAATCGAAACAGGAAAAGTTGCCCAGCTCTTCATCGTATCTTTACTATCCTGAAGAATTAGAGAAATATTATCCTTATACCAATCCACAGGGTTGGCAGAGATTTTTAAACCTAGATATTCCAAAATGTTTGTTTGAGTAAATTGGTATAATTGAGAATAGTTTGACTTCTTCAACCAAAGTATCTTCGATTTAGAGAAGTTAGTCTTATAACCATAGACATCCCCATACTTATCCAAAAGATTCAAAACAAGATTAGTAGAATCCTTAAGATTAGCCACAAAAAGAAGAAGGTCATCAGCGAACAGTGAGGTTTTTAAATCCATGTTGCCTATAATAATTCCTGGTAAAGTCTCTCTCAGCTTAATGGCCAAAAGTTCTAATATTAAATAAAATAAGAGCGGAAATAGGGGGCAACCTTGACGGGTGCCCCTTGAGAGTGTAAAGGACTTAGAAATGCCATTATTGACTAGTAGGGATGCCTTAGTATCTGAATATATATTACTAATCAGGTCAACAAAATTGGCTGTAAAGCCAAACCTTCTTAGAACCTCAACTAGGAATGGCCACTCCACTCTGTTGAAGGCCTTCTCTGCATCCAAAAATAGCAGGAAGGCCTCCGGTAGAGCAGAGTGATCGCCACTATACAGGCAAATTGCATGTCGAATTTTCCTTATATTGATTTCTGACATTCTCCCACTCACAAAACCCACTTGATCAAGATGGATAAGTTTAGGTAGAATTACCTTCATCCTCTCAGCTAAGATTTTCATCAAAATCTTGTAGTCAAGATTTAGCAGAGATATTGGTCTATACAAAGTAACTTCTGAGAGATCTTTGTTATTTTTGGGGATCAGAATAATATTAGCCCTTTTAAAGTGCTCAGAGATCTTAAAGTTATCCTCAAAATAATTTTTATACAGGTCCTTTAAGACCGGAATAATCTCAGAAGAAAGCAACAAATAAAGCTCTACATGTAGATTATCTGTACCTGGGGTCTTCCCTCTAGTCATTGAGTTAATGGTCTTGTGTATTTCTTCTTCAAAAATTGGTTTATTCAAGATTCAAGATCTAATTCTGAGACTAAAGGGATAGAGATATTTGCTAAGAAGTTATTAATAGCGTCCGGAAGAGGGTTCTGTGAAGTGTATAGATCGGTATAATAATTCTGAAATAGGAAAGATATCTGATCTTGTTCCGTAGCTATTGTATTATTATTTTTAATGGCCACTATGGGCATTCTCTGGGATTGTCTCTTAAAAATTGAGGCCAGAAGTTTGCCTGCTTTATTTCCATATCTTGTAAATCTGGCAGCATCCTTATGCAATATTTGTTGTGCTTCTTCTAAAAGAAAGAGATCTCTTTCTTTCTTACAAGTAAAGTAATTATGTCTATTTAACCCATCTGGGTTACTTAAAAAAAGAGCATAGGCATCCTTTACCTTACTTGACAAATCTTTAAATGTAATCGCTTGCTCCTTTTTCCATCTAGCCAAGTAGGTATTTATCTCTGCCTTTAAATAAAGTTTGGCCGTTTCCCAAAAGATCAGAACTTCGTTCCTGCAATGATTATTAAAGTTACTGAACTCTTCCCATGCTTTGCTCAAGAAAGATTTGATTCTAACTGAGTTCAAAAGATATGTTGGGAAGTAGAAGGAGTTAAAAGTGAAAACTTTTTTAGTTTGAACTGTTAATACTACTGGGGCATGATCTGATAGTGTAAAATCAAAAATATCACAATTTAAAACCTTAAAATAAGTCCAGTCTTGAAAGGGTATTATGGGACTTGGAACAATAAGTAAACTCAAGATTGTTGGGATTCAACAATCTCCATATATCCACCAAATTTACTGACTGTGAGAATAGCTTAAAGATTCTTTTTTCATAATTTAAATGATATCTTGTATATCTAATTTTTGTTCTATGCTCTCCTAGTTCCTAGTCCAGATGAGAGTTAGGGGTGATGTTATAGTCTCCAGTTAGTATTATTTTATCTTTAGAGAATTTAAGTAGTCTCTTCAACAGATGGTTCCAAAAGTTTTCATTAGGAACGTTAGGGCCATACACATTTATTATTAAATAGTTTTGGTTCTGGATCAGCAGTCTCACAAGCAGATACCTGCCCTCTTTGTCCTTTATGACTTTATTAATCTTGTACCCAATATTTTTATGGAGCAGTGTCATTACCCCTCTCACTGCCTTTTTATATGAGGAAAAAAAATGAGTCCCCAAGCCATCTAGCCTTGATTTTTACTATGTTCTAGATCAGAGAGGTGTGTCTCCTGAAGACAGATTATATCAAAGGTTTTTTTATTTAAATAATTCAAAAACAGCTTTCCTTTTGACTGGTCAAAATCTTAATGATCTATCTTTCACTTTTAAGATCCATATATTATAGGGAAGGGGGGGGGGAATGGAACTCTGCAACATTTGTGTGCCACACATAGTCTATACCCTTACCCAAATCTGAATAACCCACAAGAAAACACATACAGCAAAGCATTGTAAGTTACTTAAAAAAGAAAAATAGGTTGATAATAACAACAATATAATAGATAAACATATGTGAATACAATAAAAGAAAATACTGTACAACGCAAATCGGTGCACTTAAAAAAAGTGCAGTTAACTTAATATTGCTACAATTAAAAGGAAATAAGTGCTGGGTAACAATCCAGTGAATATTATTAGAGTCCATGTTGTGAGAATGGGAAAGGCCCATTTTCATATCAATAAGTTTGTAGTGTATCAAATTTATAGGGAAATCTCCCAAAAAGTTAATAATAAATATATATATATATGAGAACTATCCATTCTCTTTGCACCGAGAAAATTTGAAAAGTGCATTAAAACATAAGATGGCCTGAGCCAATTCAGATTTGTGAAAAAAAAAAAAAAAGGATAATAATGGTCAACACCATTTTAAGATTAAAAAGGTTATAAGTGAACTGTGATACCCAGTAGACTGTGGGGAGAAAAAAAAATAAAAAATAAAATAAAAAAAAAATAAGCCAAAATACAATAAATCAAAGACTCTCATTAAGCCAACAGTATTATTTTGTTTCATTGTCTAAAAAGGTTTGAGCTGCTTCTGGAGATTCAAAAATAAAAAAATTGAACCTGATTTAATCCTTAATTTAGCTGGATAAAGAAGAGAAAAAAATCTTTTGTCCGTCACTAGACGAGAACAAATAGTTGAAAATTGTCTCCTTTTGAAAGAAGTCTCCACTGAAAAGTCTTGGAACAAGATCTTTGCTCCATCCAACTGGAGATTTTGCTGTTTCCTGAAAGCTTGAAGAAGCTCAGCCTTTCCATGAAAGTTAAAAAATTTTGCAATTACTGGGCGGGGTTTCCTCAGCCCCTGCGTTGGAGAGTCTGGTTCTCTTCCCATTCTGTTAATTCTTTCTACCGTGAAAAGATGCCTATCCTGTTGAACACCCAAAAGCTGTGGGAGGGTCTCTTCCGCAAATTTTCTCAAATCTTGATGCTTGAGGGATTTCAGGCAATCCAATCAAGCGCAAATTATTACGTCTTGCTCTGTTCTCAATGTCCTCTATTTTGTTAGATAGAGTTGTATTTTACTGTAATAAAAATTCAATTCCATGGAGTTTTGAAGATCATCCCAGCTGGAAACTCTTTGTTCAAGTTGGTTGATTCTATCCACCTGTGCCCTGATTTCTCCCACGATTACATATAATCTTTGATGGATTTCTTCTATTTTTGGTATAATTAAAGCTGATACCTAAGTAGCAATATCAAAGGCACCAGGAGGATCAGCTATTTTTTCTTCTATAGCTGATTTATTGGGCGAGTACGTGGGTTTGTTGTTTTTTCCCCCCCAAATGTTTTAATTTGGGGGACATTTTTGTTTGGTGGAGGAATTTATCCATAAGCCTCTAGATTATGCCTTTTGTTGTGTAACTTGTAAGGATAACGATGATAATCAAGAAGCAGGTTTTATAACCTGAATACCCTACCATTTACCGCACCAACAAATAGTTGACTTTATAAAGATTAGGATGGGTCTCCCAACATAAATGGCAAGATTTAGAAATAAGCAGTATTAGTACTTATCCATTCAAGTAAAAGCTGCTATAAAGGTACTTAAAGTTCGGTAGTTGGATTAATCAAGCCAGCCCATAATACCACATTAGTTCCATAGAATAAATATAAGTCTCTTGGTTGCCTGAATTTAAGTAAAGCAACATAACAGCCTCTTTTCAGTCACATACAAGTCCACTCAAAAAGAGATACATGCATAGATAGTACCTTATTGAAGATAATGTGCCCGTCTGTGAACCTCAATTAATGGGGGTTTGGAGAGGCCTCCTGCTCGAGGTATGGGGCGATGTCCTGCCCACTAAAGTCCCTCAGGAACCTCCAATTAGTCGGGTCTAAAGCAACAGCAAAGGACCCTAGACTTTCTAAACGGCTCGAAAATGTGGCAACCCCAGTGGTTCTCTAACAGACCACCGTGCAACGATCTCCCTGCTCACCCTCCGCCGAGGACACCTTTCCTCCCTGTGTCTCCACCGGGCGTGAGCCGTTCAGCCAGGAAGAGTAAGTGCTGCGGCTGTATCACCGCTCTACTGACGCGGCTCCTGTCTGGCTTGGGTTGCTGCGTTGCGTGCTGACGTCATGAGCCTCCCCCAGCCCTTATAACTTTTTTTAATGCAATTTTTTAAAATATTTTTTTATTAGATAGTGATATTATGAGTGTAACTGTACTTTTAAATGTATTTTTGATGCGTTTTTTTTTACACTTTTTTGACTCGCGTAATTTTTTAATTTGGGGGACACATTTTTGTTTGGTGGAGGTATTTATCCATAATCCTCTATATTATGCCTTTTGTTGTGTAACTTGTTAGGATAACATTGATAATCAAGAAGCAGGTTTTATAACCTGAATACCCTACCATTTACCGCACCAACAAATAGTTGATTCTGATTCTGATGCTGACTCTTTATGGACTATCCTCTGAAGGTAATCATTCTAGTGTTAATCGCTATTAAGCTCATGCATTCACATTTGCTTTCGAATTGGATGCTCTAATGAATTAGAGAAAATTTTTCAACTATTATGGTCATTTAAGTGTGCAGGCACTGGGCAGCTATAACAAAAGCATTTAGAAAGGTTGATTTTTCTCACATGGAGCTTAGAATAGCTTAGAAATTATTTTAAAAGGGCACACTTACATTTTAAGCAATGCTTACATTGCTTAAAGGGACAGTCTACACCAGAATTGTTATTGTTTTAAAAGATAGATAATCCCTTTATTTACTATTCCCCAGTTTTGCAGAACCAACACAGTTATATTAATACACGTTTTATCTCTGTAATTACCTTGTATCTAAGCCTCAGAAAACTGTCCCCTTATTTCAGTTATTATGACAGACTTGCATTTTAGCCAATCAGTGCTGACTCCTAGGTAACTCCACATGCATGAGCACAATATAATCTATATGACACACATGAACTAACACCCTCTAGTGGTGAAAAACTGTCAAAATGCATTCAGATAAGCATATGAGCCTATCTAGGTTTAGCTTTCAACTAAGAATACCAAAAGAACAAAGCAAAATTTAAAGTAAATTGGAAAGTTGTTTAAAATTACATGCCCTATTTGAATCATGAAAGTTTATTTTAGACTAGACTGACCCTTTAAGGGAGCAAATGAATAGCGCGAAAATCTGAAGAATGTGATTTAAATGGAAATGAATGCTTTTTGTAAAAGAAATAGGAAAACATTATGGATTTTCAGAAAAGTAGCACAGGCTGTAAAGACAAAAGAATAGCTGATAAAAAATACAGACAAATACAGTCATGTGAAAACATGGAAATATGGAGAATTTAACAACAACAAAAAAGCTACTTAGTAACACTAAAGTGAAAATAGCAGAGTAAGCACATTACTTTGGTGACCTCTGCTTACCATGAATTGTTTAATAGTATTAGGTTTTTTTTTTGCCATTTTGAAGCTCTTTTATTGAGTGGTAGCTGAAAAGGACACAGATTATTTAGAGAAATTCTGTTTGTAGGAATTTCTAGTTCAGATATAAATTTTTATCATATCTCTACATTTCTTTTCTTTTTAACATTTAGTAACTAAGTCCTGGATTAGGATATAACAAAACTCAGATTTTCTCAAATTTTAAGATGTTATAGGTGATGTAGGAATTGATTCTTATTTAGGCCAAAAAAAAAAAAAAAAAAGATTGTGACACACTGTTATGTTTAAAACTCTTTGGGCCAGATTACAAGTGGAGTGCTAAATATTGCTTTTGCATGCTAATGTGAGCTGGTATGCAAACACGAGGTTGTGTTCGCATTGCTGGGAATCATTGCACTCACGAGAGCACACTTCCGAAGGCTCCTATGGGAGCCTCGTTCTCATGACGTCAGCGACGGCAAAGTAGTGTATCGATGGCAGCAAAGTGTAAATATATTTGAATATGATTATATACATATATATTTATGTGTTAATATGTGTATATACACATAATAACACACACACACACATATATATATATTTATATATATATATATAAATACATATAAAAGCATATACATATATATTTACACAGTTCACATAGATCACTATGTAAAGACACCCCAGACCCGGTCACCCGCCAACTTTAACACCTTAAAACTGGCTAGTGCATTTTTTTGTAGCATTTTTTTTTAATAAAAAACTATAATACCCTCTATTTTGGAGCATTTGAGGCACTTTTTGAAAATTCGAAAAATCTGATTTCTGGTTATTTTTCTGAGCGCTAATTGCTACCGTGAGCTTGCGGTAGCAATAACCAACCACTTGTAATGGCTGGTTATTTTTTGCACGCCCGCAAACCAGCAAATTTGACCATTTGCAGTTGCGCGATAAATTAGTGCTCTACTTGGAATCTAGCTCTTATTGATTTCATACCCCTTTAAACCAGTCCTTTCATTCACGCTCCTTACATTACACTGAACAATGAAATACCAAGATTAGTTCACAACACACTGTTATATTTAAAATACTGTTACTGTATTAAAGGGACAGTCAAGTCAAAATGAAACTTTCATAATTCAGATAGGGCATGCAATTTTAAATGTTTCAATTTACTTTTGTCATCAAATTTGCTTTGTTCCATTTGTATTCTTTGATGAAAGCTAAACCTAGATATGCTCATATGCTAATTTCTAATCCCTTGAAGGCTGCCTCTGCATTTTGACAGTTTGTCACAGCTAAACAGAGCTAGTTCATGTGGGTCATATAGATAACATTGTGCTCACGCCCATTTAAGTTAATTATGAGTCAACACTGATTGGCTAAAATGCAAGTCTATCAAAAGAACTGAAGTTAGGGGCAGTCAGCAGAGGCTTAGCTACAAGGTAATCACAAAGGTAAAAAGTGTATTAATATAACAATGTTGGTTATGCAAAACCGGAGAATGGGTAATAAAGGGATTCTCTATCTTTTTAAACAATAAAAATTCTGGAGTAGACTGTCCCTTTAAACATTAAAACCAATCATTTCACATTATATAATACATACATTTTCAGGAGTTAACCCTTTTCTGTCTTCAGATAAAATTTATTTGAAGGTGGAAAAACTATGCACCACATTGAGGTAAGAGTTGCAAATATCATGTAGACAATTTCCTTAGAATTCTAAGTCAATCTTTCTTAGACCTTCTCTCCACAGAGAACTAAACATTTCCCGCACTTACGCCACACATATAAAGGATGGAAATTTCACACCGAAGGACCCCAGCTATGTGTACCACTGGAGACATGTAATAAGGATTTTATAGGTTAAAAATACCAAATTAGGATATTTTAAGTCTTCTATGGGGTGCGTTACAAAAGCCTCTTCTGGCTTTCGCTCGCAAGCTAACTTGAAGGTGCACTAGGACAAGTGTGCTAAATCTGAAGGTGCATAAATAAATGCCTATGTTCTTCACTTAGAAGTAAACTATTTTTTTTAAATATATATATAACATTTTCTTCTTTTAAAGGGATAGAAATGTGCATGGGTGCATTTTAATTTGAAATTGAAGCATTTTTGCAAAATACTTCCATTAGCAAAAATGCTGCTAGTAAAAATTATTACTGTTTTTCTGCGACATACACACAACCTGTTACAACTTGCTCCATTTAGATTTTGGCATTGCACCCACTGTGTACATACGGCTTTTTGTGGCAATAACACTTTTTAGATCCTTTTTCATAATAGAGGCGCTATAGCACCTCTAAAGACCGCTGCTCCATAACCTGTCCGCCTGCTCTGAGGAGGCGAACAGACATCGCGGGAAATCAACCCGATCGAATACGATAGGGTTGATTGACACCCCCTGCTAGCGGCCGGGGCGGCTTTGCACCAGCAGTTCACAAGAGCTGCTGGTGCAATGCTGAATGTGGAGAGCGTATTGCCCTACACATTCAGTGATGTCTGTCGGACATGATCTGCTGATGGGATCATGTCCGACAGAGGGTTGATAAATCGCCCCCCACATATAAATATATGGCTATTAAACAAACAAATAATGTAAAATTCTATCATTATTTAATAGCGTTAGGTAATGTTGCAGGGTACTTTCTGCCTGCTGTTCTTCCCTCCAGAGGGCTCTTCTGAGTTGTGGTCACCCCCAGTGCACACATTTTTTAGTTACACTTTTTCCTAGAGTCAGAAAACTATGGAACATGTTGTTAGTTCTGCTTTTCTTGAAGAGCTGCAAAAACTATTGCCAAGGGCTGCATGTAGCTTTTTAGGCTGCCAGGTGGCCATCCCTACTCTAAATAACTAGGAGTTCCAGAGCAGAACACAGCCAGTAACACAATGTGGCTCCCAAGAGGTACTTTATCTATGCGTTTAACCCATTTGCAGGGATAAACATATAAGCCTAGATTATAAATGGAGAGCTACCAATATCACTGGATTGAGTTAGGATTACTGCTTAAAAGTCCATGGTAAAACTGAATAAATTGAGAATATTTTGCGCAGTCATCCCTTTGAAGCACGGCCACTTTGCCCATACTACAAGCTGAAAGTTATGTGTTGCGCTCGAGCGCTAAAAATGTTAAACGAGATCTGAAGTAAAGGGTTACAATAACACACATGGAAAATATATTAAAACAAAGTATCACATTTATATATATATAAAATTCAGTAATAATCACTCACTGGACTTCAGCCGTCAAAATAAAGTGATAATTTATTAAAGTGACGTTTTGGGACCATAGCAGTCCCTTTTATATATATATATATATATATATATATATATATATATATATATATATATATATATATATATATATATATATATATATAAGAAAAACTATAGGTCCAGCACAAATCAACAGTTCAGGAATAAGTAGCAGAGTTCACGGTAGCCAGAGGGTCCTGCTCACCTCCAATATATAAATCCAAAAGGAAAAAAGTAGATGGCTCCAGCACTGTTTTGTAAAAGGGAAATAACCTTTATTAAGGTGACATAATGAACAGACAGCGACGTCTCGGGTAACGCAGACCCTTAGTCATGCTATGGATTGCTCTGCAGAACAGCTTTAAATAGGCCAGATAGCTTAATTACAAACATATTAACTCCATAATGGCCAGACATTGATTGACCACTGATTGAAATTTCTACTGCCATCTACTGGGCCAATTCATGTATTACATATGTAAGAAATTGTAACACATTTTTTTAAAGTTTTGGCAAAATGTTAAACACATAGGTAAAGTTAAACACATGAGCAGTGATGCAAAGTTTAATCATGATATCCAAAATTAAAATACACACACATATATATATATATATATATATATATATATATATATATATATATATATATATATATATATATATAGAAAGATAAAATTTATAAAAACAAATGGAGATCATAATCTCTATTCAGACCTACAGGATGTAGAGTTTTTAAGTGTTGAATCCACCACACCTCTCTCTTTTTGAGTTCAAGTTCCCTATTGCCTCCTCTCCTAAGTTTAGGAATGTGATCTATTATTTGGTACCTAAGTTGGCTAACAGTATGTCCCATTCCAAGAAAATGGGAAGAAACTGGAAGGGTTTTATCTTGGCATCAGATTGATGATTTATGCCCACTAATCCTATCTCTAATGGGGCGTGTAGTTTCACCTACATAGCCCCTCCCACAAGGGCATTTTAATAGGTAGACTATATATATAATAAAATATTTGTCTATTATTAAAATAAACATATATAAAGGGTTTAAAATGGATATTTTATATATGAAGGTGTTTGACTGGGAAGGGCTCAAAAGTGTGTAGATATTTGTATGTGCGTGTATATAAAGATATATATTTATATTTATATATAATATAAATGTGTGTATATTAGTATATATGTGTACATATCTATGTGCACACACATACATACATATAAACACATATACACACATTGGGGCCCATTTAACAAGCTCCGTAGGGAGCTTGTGGGCCCGTGTTTCTGGCGAGTCTGAAGACTCGCCAGAAACACAAGTTATGGAGCTGCGGTCTAAAGACCGCTGCTCCATAACCCTGTCCGCCTGCTCTGAGCAGGCGGACAGGAATCGCCAGAAATCAACCCGATCGAGTACGATCGGGTTGATTGACATCCCTCGATTGGCCGCGAGTCTGCAGGGGGCGGCGTTGCACCAGCAGCTCTTGTGAGCTGCTGGTGCAATGCTGAATACGGAGAGCGTATTGCTCTCCGTATTCAGCAAGGTCTTGCGGACCTGATCCGCAGTGTCGGATCAGGTCCGCAAGACCTTTCTTAAATAGGGACCAAAGTCTGTCAAGTTATGCGCACGACAGTGGATGTCATAGTAACATAATGATAGTTTCAGTGTACTTTAGTTTTTCTGGAGTTATTTCCATATATGCCGGCTAACTTATTGTGATGTAACATCTAGAAATAGGTGTTTTGCTATGTGAAATATCCCATACAGTTCCTTTTGTTTATTACTGAGAGACCCATTAAACTTACTTGCTCAAGAGTAATCTTGTCATTTATTATTAGAAGTGTCAGCTTCAAATAGTGTGACTGATTTGACATAGTGTAGTGTCTGCCATCATCCTCTTGAAATGCTCCACATTATGTCAATTTATTTTAAAGCAGACTTGCATAGTGAACACATGCATAATAAAAACACAATCCAATAAAACTTACTATGAATTTTCTTTTTGTTTTTTTTCCTGACAAATGTCAATTTCCTTTAATTCCCTGTCTCCGTATCATGTGACAACCATCGGCCAATTACAGACTCATATACTCGTATGCTGGGAACTCTTGCATATGTTTAGTAGGAGATCGTGCCTTCAAACAATGTGCACAAAAAAAGAATAAATCAGAAGGATTCCATTTGTAAAGATACAGAGAACAGATAGGGGGCGCCCTTAGTGTGTGGGATAGTGGATCAACAATTATAACTCAAACTAAGTAAGTGAGTTAAAGGGACAGTAAACACCAGAATTTTTGTTGTTTAAAAAGGTAGATAATCCCTTTATTACCCATTCCCTAATTGTTCATAACAACACAGTTATGATAATATACTTTTTACCTCTGTGATTACCTTGTATCTAAGCTTCTGCAAACTGACCCCTTATTTCAGTTCTTTTGACAGACTTGCATTTTTAGCCAATCAGTGCTGACTCCTAGGAGCTTCACGTGCCTGAGCTCAATGTTATCTATATGAAACACATGAACTAACGTCCTCTAGTGGTGAAAAAGTGTCAAAATGCTTTCAGATTAGAAGCGGTCTTCAAGGTCTAAGAATTTAGCATATAAACCTCCTAGATTTAGCTTTCAACTAAGAATACCAAGAGAACAAAGCAAAATTGGTAATAAAAGTAAATTGGAAAGTTGTTTAAAATTACATGCCCTATTTAAATCATGAAAGTTTTTTTTACTTTACTGTCACTTTAATATCGATGACAATAGTGGTCAATATACACCGTATTAATAGAAATATAAACAAACAATATTAGCATAGATATCTTCAAATGAGTTAGCAATAATATATAAAAAAGTAAACTCAGTGATAAATATGTACTACCAACATACGATGGATATCAAAGTACAAAAAAGTCCTTGAGTGACTTATGGATGGTATCGGTGTGAGTGGATGAATAGGCACAAAAAAGGCAGCTATCTGTAGAGGATCAAGGCCACGAAGGCCACGATCCAGGGTCAGTTTTCTATCCACCACAAAAAAAAACTGCACAAATTGATAGTGAAAAGGTTTTGCCTGTAAAAATGGTAAATTTCCCAATTCTGAGAAGTGAGTGAGGAGATTGTTGGCTATTAAAAAACAATTTCAGCAGACAATGGGGCCGATTTATCAAGGACCGAATGGCCCCTGGTGCCCCTCTTTCCGCGTGAGCCTTTAGGCTCGTCAGAAACAGCAGTTATGAAGCAGCGTTCTTAAGATGCTGCTTCATAACTGGTCTGCTGCCTCTGAGGCTGTGGTGTCAAAATAATAAAAACATGATATTATAGTATGACATTTTATAGCATATCCCCTATTGAAGCCCTTTCTAAGCCTCCAGACCACATAGCTGAGAATACATGCCCTCACTTCAATTAAATGATATATGAACCTCAAATGTACAGGTGATCACTTACCTCTCTATAATTTGGTGGTGTTTTCCAAGGAGAGTTTGAATGTACTTGTAAGCAGGGTCATCAAGTGCAAAAGGGGGCCTATGTAAATGGTGAGGGTACTCTAAGCAAGTGCTGTACACTCATTTGTATCTTGCTCTTACTAAGACATATATCTCCTTGATCATATTCCTATATACTGCCTTCATTTGCCCATTTCCCTCTATCCACTTGCTCTGTCAGGTGTCTCTTCTCTCATTTTTCTTTGAAACATTTACAAATCAAATCACAATAATTTACTGCTGCAAGTGGAGGTTCTGCCCAGAGCTTTTCCCTTTGTATTTGGAATTCTTTAGGTCAGGGAATTAATATTACATATCTTTACTGCACTACATGGTGCAGTTTATTTAACTCTCTGGTTACCCGAAGCCTATTTGTCACTGGGTAGTACAGCCAAAAAGAAGCTGTATCACCTCCAACCTAAAGCAGAATGTCCTTGTTACGTTTGCTTCAGAAGCTCAATGTCTGTCTAAAGCAAAGGCATGGATGCTCCTCTCTCTAGGAAGTGGGCACTATGGGTTTTTATTGGCTGTGCTGACTGGTGACAACTTTAATTAAAAATACATAGATGTGATCAATGGAAGCACTGCAATAAAATATATACATAGCAAAACAAAACAAAACATTCTACTGTCCTTTAAGTTGTTTAATTGCACAACTGCAGTACATTGTGGAAGCCAGCTGTAGTACTGAGATTACCAAGTGAGCCTTTCATCCTTAGAATTAGGGATGTGCAAAAACAAAACAATATTGTTTTTTATTATTGAGAATCAAAAAGTGTACAGAGTTTACAGGTATAAATAAGCAAGGCATATTACAGAAAAGAACGTTTCATATAACATCTGTTACATAACATGAGAGAGGTTAAAGGGCCACTAAACCCAAAATCTTTCTTTCATGATTCAGATAGAGAATAGAAATTTAAACAACATTACAATTTACTTCCATTATTTATTTTGCTTCATTTTTTAAATATCCTTATTTGAAGAAAAAGCAATGCACATGGTGAGCCAATCACATGATGCTTCTATGTGCAGCAACCAATCAGCAACTAGTGAGCATATCTAGATATGCTTTTCATCAAAGAATATCAAGAGAATAAAACAAATTAGATAATATAAGTAAATTAGAAAGATGTTTAACATTGCAGTCTCTTTCTAAATCATAAAAGAAAAAATGTGGGTGGCATGTCCCTTTAAGTATAGTAGGACCACTCTAGATCGGCTTGTATGAGGACCCATGTCCAGTAGAATTTAATAGAAAAACTACCATCTTATATCCAGAGCAATCAAGGCACAACATTACCATATAGGGGCCTATTTATCATATGTTTGTCGGACCTGATCCGACACTGCGGATCAGGTCCGACAGACATCACTGAATGCGGAGAGCAATACGCTCTCCGTATTCAGCATTGCACCAGCAGCTCTGGTGAGCTGCTGGTGCAACGCCACCCCCTGCAGACTCACGGCCAATCGGCCGCCAGCAGGCGGTGTCAATCAACCCGATAGTACTCGATCGGGTTGATTTCCGGCAATTCCTGTCCGCCTCATCAGAGCAGGCGGACAGGGTTATGGAGCAGCGGTCTTTAGACACGGACCTTCAAGCTCCGTTCAGAACTTGATAGATAGGCCCCAGAGCCTGCATAACAAAGGACTACAAAATAGCCATCCTGTACTTGAACTTTCAAGATAGAAATTATAAACAGAATTCTCAGTTTTTCATTTTGTTTGACCTCCATAGCATATAAAGGCCACTCTTGGACCTTAACCAAAGGTAAAAAAATCTTGGAGGTGATTGGGTGGGGGTAAGAGGAATATTTTGAGAAAAAGAAGCATATTGTGGTGCAGTTTTAATGATAGCAGGTGATAAACTTAATGGAGAGCATCGTCTATGTATGATACATGATGGTACTAGAGAAACTAAATACAAACTATTTCTCAGCTATTTATAGCCTTCAGTATCTGGAGCAAAGTATTAGTTGTTTTACTAATATAAATTTACACTATAGATAGCTAATCACCTAGGATAGCAGACTCATATCAGTTGCTTCTATGGTAATGCTTATGTACAAATAACTCTAGAATGTGGGACGTTCAAAGGATATCATTTATTAGGTTTACTGAGTAAACTTATTGGGGGCGGAGCTAGCAGTTAAGTAGTGTTTGTTCAGATGAAAAGTAGCAACCTCTTATGAATTGTCTAGACTGAATTTATTTGGAATATGATCTATAGGATAGAAGCGAGATAAGGCCTCAACAGGACTATTCACCTTTGGTGTAATCACATAATAAGAAGTGGGAGCAAGTGGCAACATGTATTCAGTTTAAAGAGTACTACATTAAGTGATATACATATATGTATTTGTATATATACACACAGGCACATACATATACATAGACACATTAGTTAGTCTACCCATGTGATGAGTATCTATACCCTCAACTAGTGGGGAAGTAATATATATGGGCTAAAATGACCGTTCTAGTTGACCTTTGTCAATCTTATCCACCTACACTTGGGAAAGTTGGTAATAAATCTAGGTATGAAAACCATATGTGCCAAACCATATGTGCCAAGCTCGTGGTTCGGCAGCAATGGAAATTATCATAACCAGATATAGTATATATCATAGTGTGCTTATTCAAGTTAGATAACAGGTAGTTGGAACTGTATTGGTGAATCTATGAAACATGTGAATAGAATATAAGAACAACATCTAGGTAGTACTACCGTCTTAACAATGTCTCCATTTCTAGTTAGTATACAGGACTAAATTAAACAGATTTGAGTTGCAGCTAAATAGATAAAAAATTAACAGTGTAGGAAAAGACTTGATAACCTATCAAATATAAAACTCAAGTGCCCTGAGAGTAGTCTTAGTTGTTACCAAACATTTCAACCAGAACAACATTATTAGAAATAAACAAAAGCGACTTTATATAGTCTCAGAGATAGTCTAGTTGCAAACATTAAATCATATTTAATAAGCACTTTTGGCTTATGTATTTACTAACATACATAGTAAATTCGTATGGGGGTAAACAACCAGCACTGTCTATTCAGACTGTGGGTCAATATTCTTCCTAAAGAAGAGCTGGGGACAGAGAGAACTGTAATGTGTAATATAGCATAGATTTACCCCATTCTAATTCTCAAAAAAGAGCAACTGAGTTCTGGTTAGTCTCTCTTCAGTATATATAAGGGGGTAGATATAGTGAAGAAATCTGTATCATATCACAGTATAAAGAGTATTTTTTACAGAGAATAATAAACCCACTACTTATAGTTTATGACTAATGAAGGTGTAGCAGAATAGGCTTTGTATGCATATAAGTTAAATATAAGGCTTAGGATCATCTTTACACAGTGAATAGTTAATCTGTGTAAACATACCAAACCTGGAACTAGTTATCCACTATGTTAATTAAATTATGCTGAACAACAAAAATAAGGGTAAAAATTAGAAAGCAACTTGAAAAAATGTTTTCTATTATGTTGTTGTTGCCTTCTGCCAGTTTTAATGCAGGCATTGGTATCAAAGGTAGAAATCAGTAAAATTTTTAGAGTTGTCTGAAGTGTTTAAAAGTCTTAGGCATAGGATAATTGTTGCTTCTACACCTAACCTACTCCGACTTTAACAATGTTCTCATACTGTTTTGTGTTCATCAATAGGCATTTTAAGACATGGGGCTCTATTTAACAAGCTCTGTATGAGGCTTGATGGCCCCTGTTTCTGGCGAGTCTTCAGACCCGCCAGAAACAGCAGTTATGAAGCAGCGGTCACAAAGACACATCGTCACAATACAACCCGATCGAGTATGATTGGGTTGATTGACACCCCCCTGCTGGCGGCCCATTGGCCGCGAGTCTGCAGGGGGCGACGTTGCACCAGCAGCTCTTGTGAGCTGCTGGTGCAATGCTGAATACGGCGAGCGTATTGCTCGCCGTATTCAGCGAGGTCTGGCAGACCTGATCCGCAGTGTCGGATCAGGTCCGCCAGACCTTGATAAATATGCCCCAATATCTCCAGTAGCATGGGCTTTTAGAACCTCATTTGTCTTGCTGGGCAAAATTTCCCCCAAGTGCTTGGGTAGTGGAGCACCAGAGGGTCCTAAAAATAAACGACACCATATTTATGGACCGGTCATGTGTCAGAATCAAGGCTTTCTCTGAGGAAAAGGCTAAATCTTTGTTAGGTACTTCTGTATCTGAAACAGTCTCCTGTCCAGAGTAGCCCTGCTCTGCATTCAATACATGTGTGTCAGTGTCGCCAAGTTTCCCATCTATGTTCACAAGGGCACTAAACTTAGATCTATGGGCCTTTGAAAACAACTTCTCTTTCTGACCACAAACCTCTGTGCACCGACAATGGAACTCCCTGGAAACATCAGTGCAGAGGTGAGTATTACTAGTGTGATCCAGTTTTGCAGTACCACATTGATCCTGTCTCGGCACATCAGAGACCACTGTGAGTAGCTGTTGTTCCAGGCTTTGAAAGTGATTGTCCACAAGCTGTAAGATCAGCGACTCCCACCTATCCAGACAGGAAGTCACTGCTGCCGAAGTCATAATCGCCTGTACCATAGCCCTAATAATGCAATAAGGAGTGTATTCTTGGGCTAATGTGGGCAATCACCTGAGGGTGTGTTCCAGAGTAAGGGATGAGGCACAAAACCCTCCAAAGTTTGAAATGTGGTAACCTTACACTGAAGACAGTTGTACTTAGTCCTTCAACTATATCAGTAACTATAGTACTGCAGAAGTAGGGTAGAAAGCGGTCTAGCTAAAAGATTGCGCACATAAGAAATCCAGGCAAGATGGCCAGCCGTTCATGTTCCCCCATCTCTGAGCGTGATTTAATAAACATGGCCAGTTATGTGTAAGTAGGTCTTTCCAGCCCATCAATCGAATAATCTTTGGTTTCAGTTAAACAGACTACCTAGAGACTCTGTTTTCCATATAATTAGCTGTCCTGATCCTGTTATTTTACTATATCGTCTGTAGAACTGTTTGCAAACATGATCGCTTGCTAGCTTGCTCGGCTGGATCTGCCCCAAAACAAAACAAATTTTAACACGTTTGTTAATTCGTTTCAAATTTCTAATGTTTGTACAACATTCATTTTCTGTAATAGTATTTCTAATGATATCTTTAAAGGGATATTAAAGGGACAGTATAGTCATAATTAGACATCCATGATTTAGACAGAGCATACAATTTTAAACAACTTTCCAATTTATTTCTATTATTTAATTTGCTTCCTTCTCTTGTTATCCATTGCTGAAAGGTTTATCTATGTAAGCTCAGGAGCAGCAAAGAACCTAGGTTCTAGCTGCTGATTGGTGGCTTCATATATACACTGATTGTCATTGGCTCACCCCTGTGTTCAGTTAGAAACCAGTAGTGCATTGCTGCTCCTTCAACAAATAATACCAAGAGAACTAAACAAATTTGATAATAGAAGTAAACTGGAAAGTTGTTTAAAATTGTATGTTTTACCTAAATCATGAAATACATTTTTTTTGGGTTCATGTCCCTTTAAGTGTAATATTCTATTCAAATTATTCTAATGAGAATATTGCATAATTCAAATCAAATTATGCAATATTGGAAATAGAAAAATTTGAGTAATTATACTTGTTATTGTATTTCTAATATTCAAATTATGCAATATTCGAAATAGAAAAAATTGAGTAATTATACTTGTTATTGTATTTCTACTATTCAAATTATGCAATATTGGAAATAGAAAAAATTGAGTAATTATACTTGTTATTGTATTTCTACTATTCAAATTATGCAATATTTGAAATAGAAAAATTTAAATTGATAAATTTGTATCTATTATGTATCAATTTACTTAATTCCATACCACATGAACTATTAAACCTCTGAGTAGTATTTGTTAAATTGAATGATACATTCAAAATTTCGAAACACCCGTAAAAATTGGCTGGTCTATACCTTCTCAGCATTGCAATGCTAGTTTCTGTTGTTGCCTCTTGTACAATACCGCAGTAATTACATTTTCAGTATAGGTGGCATTTACAACAGACAAAAGCAGATATTGCAAATAACAAAACAAAAATAAGGGATATATGTTTAAACACTTTAATATACTGCAGCGGGTAAAATCGATCATCAGGAAGTCATTAAATGGGAGAGCATTTTACAGTATGATCAGCCTTTAAGTCTTTACTTAAAGGGACACTGAACCCAATTTTTTTCTTTTGTGATTCAGATAGAGCAGTGTTTTTCAACCAGTGTGCCGTGGCACACTAGTGTGCCGTGAGAGATCCTCAGGTGTGCCACTGCAGACTGACAACAGTGTGACATATTTTTTAAACTTTGCTTGTTTTTTACTCCCAGTGCAGGGGTAGTTTATAGGAGGCATGGCATAACAGCACAATACATACAGTATGTGTGTGTTTGTCTGTATTTGTATATATATATATGCTGTATTAGGCTACAATGTGTGATTTTTTTTAAATTTTGGGATGGTGGTGTGCCACAGGATTTTTTAATGTAAAAAAGTGTGCCACGGCAAAAAAAAGGTTAAAAATCACTGAGATAGAGCATACAATTTTAAGCAACTTTCTAATTTACTCCTATTATCAATTTTTCTTCATTCTCTTGCTATCTTTATTGGAAAAAGAAGGAATCTAAGCTATTTTTTAGTTCAGAACCCTGGATAGCACTTTTTTATTGGTCGGTTAAATTAATCCACCAATCAGCAAGAACAACCCAGGTTGTTCACCAAAAATGGGCCAGCATCTAAACTTACATTCTTGCATGCTCTATCTGAATCACGAAAGAAAAAAATTGGGTTTGGTGTCCCTTTAATTAATTAATTTATAACCCTTATCTTAGGTTTATTCAGGGCCACTCTTAGTATATGCAGGGCTCTGGGTAAGATAAATTGTGGGCCTTTCAGCTCAGCCCCATTATTCCTTTCCATCTGGTCTGCCCCTGTATGGTGCACCCCTCTCCCAACAATCAGTGTGTCATATATAACAAAGAGAACCTTATATAAGACCTCCTGATACCATAAACACTTCTTCATAAACTAAATACAGTATGTACATTGCACCATCTCACACCATCACCCCTGACAGTGTGCCCCGCCCCCAAAGTGTTGTGCTGTGGCAGGTTCCCCTCTTGTCTTGTCCAAAGGGAAGTCATGGGTTTATCATAACATATTGCCGAAAGGTGCACTGAAACCCCCCCAAAAAAAACCATTGTACTGCAAAAATGAAATGAGGAAGTTTCCCTTACTATGAATTAAACATATAATTAAAGGGACAGTCTACTCCAGAATTGTTATTGTTTAAAAAGATATATAATCCCTTTATTGCCCATTCTCCAGTTTTGCATAACCAACACAGTTATATTAATATACCTTTTACCACTGTCATTAGCTTGTATCTAAGCCTCTGCAGACTGCCCCTTTATTTCAGTTCTTTTGACAGACTTGTATTTTAGCCAGTCAGTGCTAACTCATCAATAACTCCACGGGAGTGAGCATAATGTTATCTATATGACACACACGGACTAGTGTTGTCTAGCTGTGAAAAAAACTGTCAAAATGCACCGAGATGAGGCGGCCTTCAAGAGCTTAGAAATTATCATATGAGCCTACCTATGTTTTGCTTTTAACAAAGAATACCAAGAGAACAAAGCAAATTTGATGATTATGGTAAATTGGAAAGTTGTTTAAAATGACATATCCTATATGAATCATGACAGTTTAATTTTGACTAGACTGTCCCTTTAATTCCTTCATAGAAGAAGCATCACATTGCTGCTGCTACTAAACAGGACATGGCCAGTAAGCCAATTGGATGTAGCATACAGTTGTATGGCTGTTTGATGCAATGTGCCTCCCAAGTTATGTTTTAATGAATTACATGTACTTGCAAACATAAAGGGTGGTAGTCCAGTCTCACCCACGGATCGCAATACGTCCCTACATTACTTACCAGGTCCCACTTTCTACAGAATGCTGCTGGACCCCACAACTTGCTTTATTGCTCATTCGAACATTCCTGAGTCAGGTTCCCGGGGGTTTCGTTCTGAAGAACTTAGAAGTATTTACAAAGCATTTCATTATATCTAAATGAAAAGAATACACGTTGTAAACAGCTATCTTTGATTGTCTTACTTTTAAAGGGATATGAAACCCAATTTTAGATAGAGCATGCAATTTTAAACAACTTTCTAATTTACTTCTATTATTAATTTTTCTTTGTTCTCTTGGTATCTTTCGTTAAAAAGCAGGGATCTAACCTTAGGAATATTTCTGGAGCACAGTATATAGCAAAAGTTTGGCAAGAGCACTAAGGAAACTATTCCTGCTATTCAGTGCTCCAAACACCTAGGTATCTCTTCAAATAAGAATATATTGGGAAGGAAGCAAATTTGATAATTGGTGTAAACAGTTTTTTTTTTAAATAAAGCATTCTCTGTTAGAATCACAACAAATTACATGTAGGTTTCATATTCCTTTAATGATTTATGCTTTCATTATATTCCTCCGTGTATCACAATACTACTTGCATGTATTTTTACTTTGAGCATCATTTCTGTGTCACCTTTAGTCACACAAAAGAATCAAGGTGCACAACAACACGGACAATGTCTACGGAATGCACCACTAGAACCTAAGACGCATTCCGTTGAAGGGACAGGCTCTAGCCTTTACAGTGACGTACGTACGTGCTTCAACGTCACTGCGCCGGTCCCGGAAGTGGCGGCGGAGGCGTGGTTGCCGGGGTGACGGCGGGATGGGGAAGGAGCAGGATTTGTTGGATGCCGCCCGTACCGGGAACCGGGCTGCAGTAGAGAGATTATTGGGGGGAAAGAGATTGAGCGGGGCCGGACCGGGGGGTGCAGCTGTTGGTGGGTCTGGAGGATCCGGGGGAACAGGGTCCAGTCATCCCCTTAGTAGCTTTCTCAGGTAATACATATGTAGATTTCTCGTGACAATTCTATATATGTGTATGTATCATATGTATACATATAGTCTCATGCTCTGTTTTTACTGTGGGCCATGGAGTCAGGGATTAGTATACTGGTTAGTGCCATGTCCGTGCATCATTCCATCTTTTGGTATTCATTTTTGTATCGTCACATAAATATGTGTAGTCACACACATACATGATGGGGATAACGTAGAATACACGGAGTTATTTTAATCTAATTATTCAGCAATGCAGGTGTAAATATAGCAAAATATTATTGTACTAAAATCTTTCTTTTTATCTTGCATTCATATAATAATCAACATAATGCAAGTTGTGACAGTATATATAGCAAGTATTTGAAATCTAATTATGTAAACATTGTTCTTCTTTGGAAAATATTTTAGCCAGTATTCATACTATGCACCAAAATTCTTGTTTAATCACCATTTTCAATCTCCTTAAAGAACATCTATATTTGTTTTCCTTTATTTTCTTAATATATATGTGTTTATAGGCTACATATTTGTGTATGTTGCTGATAAAAAAGTTTGCATTCTGTGTTGTTACTAGTTTATCTTCTGTTATGTTATTGTCTAGTTGAGTGTATGACTGACATACATTGTTTCATTTTAATTTTGGGCTTGCACACAAGTACCATAGTATTTTACTTTTTCCTTTGTTTTGCTAAGGGACACATTATATATACAGTATTAGCCAAAGTTCTGCAATTTCCATTTTAGTATAAATTTATATTAATTGCTCACAATTCCTTACACGCTCTAGACTCTCTAGTTTTTTGGGGGGACATTGGCAAGGGGTACTCCCAGGGATTGGCCTTCATTATTGTTTTTCCTTATGTATATTTGTTGTAAACATGACACATAAAAGAAAAATGTGTTTCCAATTTCTACCCTCAAGTACTCCTAACAGAAAAGAGTGTGAGTATTTCCCTGCCTAGGTTAGATCACTAATTCACCCACATTGCTAAAATCTTAGATTCTTGCATGTTATTGAAATATCAGGGGTGGAGTGTAGCTTCACTGATTTGAACAGAGAAAGTTTATTACTGTGACCAAGTGTCACAGAGACAAGTGCCAGATAAATAAAATGTGTACCTGTGAAATAGGTATAGTGCATCATACTGAAGCATGCCGCAGTTAAACAAGACAAACTGTGTATGACATAGTTATAATAAAATAGTTAAAATAAAAATATTGTACCAAAAATATTAATTTCCTCTTCATGCGTGGAAGTTTATTTTCCTCTTCTTACATTAAAAAAAAAAAAGAAAAAAAAAAAGAAGCACATTAATTGTATATAATTATTATCATTGGAATATATATCTGTGTTTTATGTGTTTATTATTCGTTGTTGTAATACTGCCAAATATTAAAGAAATAGTCTAGGTGGTGAAGCAAAAATGGTCCGACTCCTATGCTTACATTCAAATAAAGATTCCAAGAGAACAAAGAAAAATTGATAATAGGAGCAAATTGGAAAGTTGCTTAAAATTGCATGCACTATCTGAATCATGACAGTTCAATTTGGACTAGGCTATTCCTTTAATTTCCAGAAAATCTAAAACAAAAATCTGATTCCTATATATTTACTTCATTTAATATCTGATACAAGCTAGTAAAATCAAGTGAAACACATTCTTTCTATTTTTGCTCATGTAAAAGATCAATAATATTTGTGCTTACAGTTGGGATACATAGGAAACAACTGTATGCCTACAGGGGTACTTGCTACAAAAAGGTTGAGAAACACTGCTCTAGACCAGTGACTTTCAACATTTTTTTTTTGCCATGGCACACTTTTTTACATTAAAAAAATCCTGCGGCACACCACCATCCCAAAATTTTACAAAATCACACATTGTAGCCTAATACAGCATATATATATATATATATATATATATATATATATATATATATATATATATATATATATATATATATATATATATATATATACACACACGTGCTGTGCTGTCATGCCATGCCTCCTACAAACTATACGTGACATTCATTCACAAACATTCATAATGATTGTCTGTGAATGAATCTCAATATGTCATGGTTGTAAATGATGCCTGCCTGTCTGCCTGATGAGCCTGTCACATCAAAACAAGCAAAATTTAAAAAATATGTCACACTGTTGTCAGTCTGCCGCGGCACACCTGAGGATCTCTCACGGCACACTAGTGTGCCGCGGCACACTGGTTGAAAAACAGTGCTCTAGACAGTGCTATACTTGAAGCATAAGAGGTTGTCAAATATATTTAAATTTTAGGAACCAGCAAGAATATTTAAAAGCCAGACATAGATGTTTCTGTATATGTTGACAATCCACAGAATTTTTTTGAATACAGACCTTTCATTTTAGGAGCTTCTTGGACTGTCATGTCTTTTTTGTGTTTATATTCTGTCACAAAAAATACTCAAACCAATCATATAATTTTTAACAACTTTCCAATTTATTTCTATTATCTAGTATGCTTTGTTATCTTGGTATCCTTTGATAAAGGAGTAGCAGTGCACTACTGGGAGCTAGCTCAAGAGGCCTATATGTGCAATCACAATCGGCAGCTCCCGAGCATACCTAGGTATACTTTTCAACAAATGATACAAAGGAAACAAAATAAATTAGTTAATAGAAATACATTGGAAAGTTATTTAAAATTGCACGCTCTTTCTGAATCCTGCAAGAAAAAAGTTTGTTTCATGTTAACGGGACATGAAACACAAATTCTTTTCTTTCATTATTTCGATAGATCATGCATTTTTAAAAAACGTTCCAGTTTACTTCTATTATTTAATTTGCTTTGTTCTTCTGGTATTGTTAGTTGAAAAGCATAATTAGGTAGGCTAAAGAGCAGCAGCAGTGCAACACAGGGAGCTAGCTGCTTATTGGTGGCTGCACATATATACTTCGTGTCATTGGTTCAGCCAACGCACTCAGCCAGCTCCCAGTAGTGCATTGCTGCTTCTACAATAAAGGATACAATGAGAATTTAACAAATTTGATAATAGAAGTAAATTGCAAAAGTGTTTTTTTGTATCTCAACCATGAAAGAAAAATGTTGTTTCATGTCCCTTTTAGTCTGTCCTGCTTGTATTAATGTGTAGATAAAGTGTGGTCAATTTATTAAAGGGACATGAAACCCCAAATTTTTCTTTCATGATTCAGGTAGATAATAACATTTTAAACAGCTTTCAAATTTACTTCATTCTCTTGGGAATCCTTTGTTGAAGAAACAGCAATTCACTACTGGGAGCTAGCTGAACACATTGGGTAAGCTAATAACAATAGGCAAATATGTGCAGTGAAAAAACATATTGGCGCATATCCACTTGCAAATAAACAAAAGATTTTTAAATGCTAAAAAATTGCCTGCTAAAACACCTATGCTTTTATGTTTAAATTGGGATCTTAGTCACACAATATCACCATATTCTGCTTAAAGGGACATGAAACCCAAAACTTTTCTTTCATGTTTCAAATAGAGCATCCACTTTTAAACAACTTTCCAATGAACATATATTATCTAATTTGCTTGATTATCTTGGTATCCTTTGTCGAAGAAGCAGCAGTGCACTTCTGGGAGCTTGCTGAACACACTGATGAGCCAATAACACAAGGCATTACAGTGCCCTCCACTAATATTGGCACCCTTTGTAAATATGAGCAAAGAAGGCTATGAAAAATTGACTTTATTGTTTAACCTTTTGATCGTTTGGTCAAAAAATACTGAAAAATATTCTGCTCTCGTGGATATCAAACAATTGCAAACACAGGTTTAAAAAAAAAAAAAAAAAACTTTGAAAATTGTGTTGCACAATTATTGGCACCCCAATGAATTTATATGAGAGAGAAATATTCCCATTGATATTTTACATTTTTTTTTTAGTTCACCTGGGTGATTAGGAACAGGAAATTGTTCAACCACGACTTCCTGTTTCACAAGGGTATAAATATGAGGTAACACATAGGCCAAATTCCCTTAGTCATTCATCACAATGGGTAAGACCAAGGAAAATAGCTGTGATGTGCGGCAAAAGGTTGTTGAGCTTTACAAAATGGGAAGTGGCTATAAGTAAATGGCAAAAGCATTGGAAATGCTGATTCCCACTATCAGGACAATAATTTAAGAAGACCCAGTCAACTCTAAATGCTATAAATCAACCTAGAAGAGGATGTGTGTCTATATTGTCTCAACGCACTGTGAATAGGATGGTTTGAGTGAACAAAATATTTCCAAGGATCACACCTGGAGAATTGCAGAAGTTAGTTGCGTCTTAGGGTCAGAAAGTCTTCAAAACTACAAACCGACGTCACCTACATAATCACAAGTAGTTTGGAAGGGTTTCAAGAAAAAAGCCTCTACTATCATCCAAGAACAAACTCAAGCTTATTCAGTCTGCCACACACTACTGGAACTTCAAATGGGATCGGGTTTTATGGTCAGATGACCAGAGGTGTGTTTGACGCACACAGAGAGGTAGCCATATAGAAAAGTACCTCATTCCCACGGTTAAATGTGGTGGATCTTTAATATTTTGGGGCTGTTTTTCTGCCTGAGGACTTGGACATTTTGTTAGGATACATGGCATTAATGGACTCTATATCAACAGATATTAAACAAACACCTGTCTGCCTCTGCGGGAAAGCTTAAATTGGGCTGTGGTTGGGTCTTCCAGCAGGAAAAAGATCCAAGACATACATTAAAATCAACACAAAAATGGTTGACTGACCACAAAATCAAGGTCCTGCCATGGCCATCCCAGTCTCCTGACTTGAACCCCATAGAAAACCTGTGGGGGAATTGCAGAGGAGAGTCCACCAGCATCAACCTTGACATTTGAAGAATCTGGATTGATTCTGTATAGAAGAATGGTCTCAGATCCCTTGCCATGTATTCCCCAACCTCATCAGGTATTATAGAAGACTCGGAGCTGTTATCTTGGCAAAGGGAGGTAGCACAAAGTATTGATTAAAAGGGTGCCAATAATTGTGCCACACTTTTATTAAGTAAAGATTTTTTTTTTTTTTTTATAAACCTGTGTTGTGTTTGCAACTGTTTGACATCAATGAGAGCAGAGTATTTTTGTATATTATTTGAACATTAGATCAAAAGGTTAAACAATGATATATTTTCGCAGCCTTCTTTGGTCATATTTACCAAGGGTGCCAATATTAGTGGAGGGCACTTTATGTGAAGCCACCAATCAGCAGCTCCTGAGCCTACCTAGGTATAATTGTTAACAAAGGATACCAAGAGAACAAAACAAATTAGATAATAGATGTAAATTGAACATATGCTTTAAGTTGCTTGCTCTATCTAAGTCGTGAAAGAAAATATTTGGAATTCATGTTCCTTTTAAGCCTGTCGCCAACTTATAAGGTGTCCCAATGTTGGTGACTGACTTAAAGGGACACTGAACCCAAATTTTTTCTTTCATGATTCACATAGAGCATGCAATTTTAAGCCATTTTCTAATTTATTCCTATTATCAATTTTTCTTCGTTCTCTTGCTATCTTTATTTTAAAAAGAAGACATCTAAGCTTTTTTTTATTCAGAACTATGGACAGCACTTTTTTATTGGTGGATGAGTTTATCCACCAATCAGCAAGAACAACCCAGGTTGATCACCAAAAATGGGCCGGCATCTAAACTTACTTTCTTGTATTTCAACTAAAGATACCAAGAGAATGAAGAAAATTTGATAATAGGAGTAAATTAGAAAGTTGCTTAAAATGTCATGCTCAATCTGAATCACAAAAGAAAAAATTTGGGTACAGTGTCCCTTTAAGAAGAATATGGCAATATTGTGTGACTAAGATCCAAATTATAGCATAAAAGCATAAGTGTGTTTTTTCTTTTTTTGCAGCATTTAAAAATGTTTTTATTTGCAAGTGAATGTGTGCCAATACTTTTTTTTTTTTTTTGTATTACTTGGTCTAGTTGGCTGTACTCCCAAAGATGTATTTACATTTTTGTAACGTGTGAAACTTTGTGGATTTATGTCCAGCCACCAATCAGCCGCTCATTAGTCTACCTAGGTATCCTTTTCAACAAAGGATACCTATAAAACAAAACTAGATACATAGAGGTAAATTGGAAAGTAGTTAAACACAAGCAGCACTATCTGAATCATGAAAGGAAAAAAAAAATGGTTTCATGTCCATTTAAGGGACTTGTTATTTGTGGCTTCTAATGTTTTGGAATTATATGTATGCATGCAATCCAATCTGAGGAATTTAAAATGTGTTTGGGTACCATGTAAATTTGTAGGCCTTCAGAGACCTATATATCTGTGCGCTACAACTAATCTAATGCTTCCTAACCAGGGTAAACTCATTTCCAAATCATGGAGACAAAAAAAAAATGTTTTCCCCAGAGAGGTACAGATCACTCCAGAAATACATTTAAAGAGCAACTTCCGAGGGTCTATTGGCAGATTGTTAGAATAATCATGTTTGCGCCCATGAGAAAAACTGCTAATTTTACTCACTTGGACTGAAACTTGCATACCCTTAACATCTGGCCTGTTAGTAGATCCAAGGGACTAATTTTGTGTTAAAATTTTAAACAGCAGTGTTTCTCAACATTGTTCTCAAAGGGATATTGCGCTTAGACATCTTCTATCAAGTATTTGTATGTTTGCACACTAATGGTTCTCACAGGGTTAACTGTTCACTAACTGATATGGGCTTTACTATTCTGGTGGATATGTAAATACTGGCACAAGTATAAAACATCTTTTTGTCTTATTTGGTACAGGAATATACATTTTATTAAGTAAATCTTAACAGGTGGTAGGTGTAAAAATAAATACATTAAAGGGACATTAAACACTAAATAAATGTTAGATACAAAGATGCATTGAAAGAAAAAAATAGTCTGAGAATAACACGTAGCTGTAATTTTTAAAGTTCCATTAGTTGTTTAAATATTGACAAAATAAGTGTAAAGTTTTAGTGTCTATAAAACAATGGGAGCTGCCATGTTGTGACTTAGGTTACCTTCTTTGCTCTGGCCAATTAGGGACAGTTATAAATAGGTCACTAGAGTGTGCAGCCAATGGCTATGTGGAATGTAACAGTGTCCTGCACTTCCATTTCTAACATTAACTGAAAAGCTCCAAAATTCAGAATGGAATTACAGAAAAGTGGGAAAAATAAATAATGCAAATATATTGCAGAGTTTTTAATTTATTTATACAATTTATCATTTTTATATTACTGTCTCAATTGCAATTGTACTGGTGCTTTAGTGTAACTGCCTAATTTAAAATTGAATTTTATATAAAAATGACCTACAGAAAATTTTTCACAAAAAATAATCTCATCGCAGAAAGTGAAAAAAAGTTCTGCCTCTGGGGTGACCACAGCACTTTTCTTACCGTTTGGGACCAGGGATATTTTTACATTTCTGCTGTGTTTTTCTCGCCATTAAATTGACTTTCTAAAGATACCATTATTTTTATCATATCTTTATAATTTACTATAAAATAAATAAAAAAAATATGATGAAAAAATTGAAAAAAAAATAAATCACTTTTTCTAACTTTGACCCCCAAAATCTGTTACACATCTACAACCACCCAAAAACACCCATGCTAAATAGTTTCTACATTTTGTCCTGAGTTTAGAAATACCCAATGTTTACATGTTCTTTGCAAGTTATAGGGCAATAAATACAAGTAGCACTTTGCTATTTCCAAACCATTTTTTTTTCTCAAAATTAGCGATAGTTACATTAGAACACTGATATCTGTCAGGAATCCCTGAATATCCCTTCACATGTATATATATTTTTTTTAGTAGTCAGCTCAAAGTATTGATCTAGGCCCATTTTGGTATATTTCATGTCACCATTTCACTGCCAAATGTGCTCAAATAAAAAAAAATCGTAAATTTTTTCACAAACTTTTTCACAAACTTTAGGTTTCTCACTGAAATTATTTACAAACAGCTTGTGCAATTATGGCACAAATGGTTGTAAATGCTTCTCTAGGATCCCCTTTGTTCATAAATATCAGACATATATGGCTTTGGTATTGTTTTTTGGTAATTAGAAGGCCTCTAACTGCCGCTGCGCACCACATGTGTATTATGCCCAGCAGTGAAAGGGTTTATTAGGCTTGTAGGGTTAATTTTAGCTTTAGTGTAGTAGACAACCCAAAGTATTGATCTATGCCCATTTTGGTATATTTCATGCCACCATTTCACCACCAAATGCGATCAAATAAAAAAAAAATAGTTCACTTTTTTACAAACTTTAGGTTTCTCACTGAAATTATTTACAAACAGCTTGTGCAATTATGGCACAAATGGTTGTAAATGCTTCTCTGGGATCCCCTTTGTTCATAAATAGCAGACATATATGGCTTTGGCATTGCTTTTTGGTAGTTAGAAGGCTGCTAAATGCCGCTGCTCAACCTCACTGATCCCCCCACCAAACAGCTCTCTAACCCTTCCCCTCTGCCTTAATGGGCACCATCTTGGGTACTGGCAGCTGTCTGCCAGTACCCAGTTTAGTAAAAAAATTTGCCTTTTTTTTTTTAAAAAAAAAAATGCCCTTTTCTGTAGTGTAGCTTCCCCCCCCCCCAAGACCAACTCCCCACCCCTTCCAGATCCCTTAGATGCAATTTTTATTACTTAATTTTTTTTTTTTTTAACTTAATTTTTTTCTGTAGTGTAGCGGTTCCCACCCGCTCCCCCCCCGAGCACGCGCCCACCCGCCGCCCCCACGCGCACGCGCCCGTGTGCGCCCCCGTAGGTCCCGCCCACGATCCCGCCCCCCTCCACTCCACACAGAACATTGATGGCCGCCCACCCGCCTCCCACTTAAGCTCCCACCCACCAATGATCCCGGCCATCAATGTCCGGTGTAGAGAGGGCCACAGAGTGGCTCTCTCTGCATCGGATGGCCAACGGGGGTTATTGCAGGATGCCTCCATATCGAGGCATCACTGCAATAACCGGAAAGCAGCTGGAAGCGAGCATGATCGCTTCCAGCTGCTTTCCAGACCAAGGACGTACGCCATACGTCCTCGGTCATTAACTGTATTTTTTTTGAGGACGTATGGCGTACGACCTTGGTCGTTAAGGGGTTAATCAAAGTAGACAAATAGGCCAACAGCCAAACGTTTTAGCTCTCGCAGGAGCTTTCTTTAGTGGAGGCCAAACAAAATGAAATGTTTGGCTGTGGGCCTATTTAATTTCTCTACTTTGATTAAAGGCATTGTTTTATCCTTACCTGTGTATGCCTGCTTTGTATCTAAAAAGATTTATGCAGAGTCCTGATACTATTAAAGGGACAGTGAACACCAGAATTTTTTTTTTTTTTTAAAAGAAAGATAATCCCTTTATTACCCATTCCCCAGTTTTGCATAACCAACACTTATAGAAATACACTTTTTACTTCTGTGATTACCTTGTATCTAAACCTCTGCAGACTGTCCCCTTATTTCAGTTTTTTTGACACTTGCATTTTAGCCAATTAGTGCTCACTCCAGGGTCACTTCACATGCATGAATGAGCTCAATGTTATCTATATGAAACACATGAACTAATGTCCTCTAGGGGGTAAAATGCATTCAGATTAGAGGCAGTCTTCAAGGTCTAAGAAATTAGCATATGGACCTCCTAGAATTAGCTTTCAACTAAGAATATGAAAGGAACAAAGCAAAATTGGTGATAAAAGTAAATTGGAAAGTTGTTTAAATTTACATTCCCTATTTAAATCATGAAAGTTTTTTTTGGACTAGACTGACCCTTTAAGGGAGCAAAGGAATAGCAGGAAAATATGAATATACAGGCAGTCCTCGGGTTACAGACATCCGACTTAAGTACAACTCGTACTTACATACAGAGAAAATAGAGCTTTATCGACAATCCTTCTTTCCAGGATAATCCAAAATACTGAAAATCCAATTGTCACAAGGACAGAAAGTGATGTGAAATTTTCTGAACAGGGGCACAGATAGCAAAACAAACTTTATCCTATGCTATCCAAAACTAAAAAAAAAATGTTTGGCTAGAGTTTCACCTAAAAAAAGTGCCTGTTCCAACTTACATACAAATTCAACTTAAGAACAAACCTAAAGTCCCTATCTTATACGTAACCCGGGGACTGCCTGTACATTATTGATCTGCAGCGCTCCAGGGTGTTTGCTGTTGGTGTGTGCCATTTCTACTGGACTGTGTATGTATGTATGTATATATGTGTGTAGACCTGCAACAACTAATCGGCATAATCGCTAATAATCGATTATGAAAATAGTTGTCAACGAATCTCATAATTGATTAGTTGGTTTGCAATTAGTTGGTCTGTGCACAGCACCAGCTGCTTTACTCCAATGAGCTCCTGCACATAGTATTGTGTTTTATGGTTATGTCCTTAGCCTAAACGATATCTACAGACATTTTACGTTTCACTTTTTCAGGACACTATAAGATTATTTTTAAGTTTACAACTACTCCTGGCTTATGTGCAACCCATAAATAAAATAGGAGTCATAATTTGGATTGTTTATATAAAATCAGGTTATTTGGGACTATGCTTTGCATGATATAGTGCAGAGCTTGTTATTTACACCTAGCCCTAGATTAATGGCATTTGTTATATGAATTGATAGCTTGCTGTGTCCTGTTACTGATATATAGTCTTTAGCCCTTTTTGCATTTTCTTTTTTTTTTCTTTCAATTTTTTATTAATTATAATATGTACCAAATTCAACCTTTATAAGTATATATCTGTTATTTTAAGAGTGGACTAGATATTTCCCCCTTTAACCTTATAGATGGTTATTTATTACTGCATATAGATATTCAAGATATTTTTTATGTTAAAATGAAGTCCAGGCTTACTTTGTTGAGAGGCCCCTTGCATTGGTGGAGAACTAATAAAGATAAATATCCCACCTTGGTGAAATTGGCAAAACCCTACTTTTGCATCTCAGGCACCTCAACACCATCTGACCGCCTCTTCTCTGCTGCAGGCAAAATAGCTGCAAAAAAGAGAGCCAGCCTCAGCCAGGAGCATGTGGACATGTTAACATTTTTGCATTTCAATGCAAAGTTTCTGAAAGAGTGAATAATAGAATGTAATAAACAGTGGTAGTTTACCTCTTTCTACTTCTACCACTTTTCAAACAGTTTGTGGTTTTGTTTTGCTTTATTATAAAAAATTGTTCTGGTGCTTAAAAATTGGACAACAGTTGTTTTAATGTAAAAGTTTTAGTCGGAAGCTTATATTTGTAACACTCAGTATGTGGATTTTATTTTAAATATATAAAAAAAATGTTTTTGTTTATCCGATTAGTCGATTAATCGAAAAAATAATCGGCCGATTAATCGATTATGAAAATCCGGAAGCACAGGAAGCTGTGCTGTCCATAGAGCCTCAGGCAGTTAACCCCAGACAGGTCTTGGTGCAAGAACCATAGGGAAAATTACAAAACAAATTAATACAACACACAGATAAAATTCCAGCACTCAATTATTACAAGCTCTCAGCTAAGATTTAAAAGCAAAAATGGAAAGGTTAGTTACTTTATTGGAAGATGAAAAATAATGATTACCTTTTATAATAACAATTTAAATAGCTTTATTTAGATAAAAAAAAAAAATAACATTTCATTTTTAATGCTTGCCCTTCCCTCCCCTCACTTAGGTCCTTGTGTAGATCTATTCAAGTCCAAAAAATATTCTATTCTATTCATTAAGCTTCTTTAAACTTAGTTGATTCTGTGTACATAGATTTGCATTACAGGGACAATAAAGTCAAAATTAAACTTTAATAATTCAGATAAAACATGCAATGTTAAGTAACTTTCAATTTACTCCTCTTATCTAATTTGCTTCTTTCTCTTAGTATCCATTGTTGAAAAAAATACATAAGTAGGCTGAGGAGCAATGTCCTACTGCAAGCTAGTTGTTTGTCATTGGCTCACTCAATGTGTTCACCTAGCTCCCAGTAGAGCATTGGTTGTCTTTAACAAATGATACCAAGAGAATGAAGCAAATTTGATAAAATAAGTAACTGAAAAGTTTATGCTCTATCTGAATCATGAATTAAACATGTTGGGTTTGTGTCCCTTTAAGGTCTATTTCTCAACTGTGTTTATTTTACAACATTTCTGCTGTGAAGAGGAGGCATGTTATTTCTGCAGACACAAATTCAAGACTAATATTGTTAAAAAATTATAGTAATATAATTGACAGTGTTATAAAATCAGACAGTGAAAAAATGTAAAACAAAAATGACTATAAAACACTGTGCACTATAGTGTATGTAGATGGAATATTCTTTTTTTAAATTCAATATTTTTTATTGAAATGAACATACAAACTGAAATATAGACAGTCTTATACATATTTTTGGCCGAAAATTCATACAACAATAAGAAAAAGGAAAGAAAAAGAAAAGAGAAATAAAATACAAATGCAGAGACAGGTTCCTCGACTTCTTTATACAATGTATAACTACATTCAATTTGCAATGAGACCTCCCGCTGAGAAGTGAGAAGTAGGTTTACCAGAGTGAGTAAGATAGAGTAAGAGGGAAAGATAGAGGGGATAAAGGGGGATGGGGTGAAGGTATTCCTAGACAATAATTAGTCTGCTGGCTGCGCACATGTTAATGTGACTGGTTCCAAAGGAACATAATATTATAAAAATGTTCTGACTTAGCATGATAGCTGTGATACATTTCTTCTAAAGATAGGACATGATTTATTTCAGCGATCCATTGGTGTAATGTTGGTATTTTAGTTTTTTTCCAGAGTCTGGGTATTAGTCTCTTAGCACTATTTAGCATTGTCTGAAGTAGAGAAGTCTTATAATGGCAGCCCAATCTGGGCAGGATATTTAAGAGTATCATTTGTGGGGTTAGATTAATTTTGTAGTTTAGTTTCGTATTTATATATTGCTCGACTTCTTGCCAGAAGGGTTTGATTACAGGGCAATGCCACCATATATGGGAGGTTGTACCTCTACCACCACAGGCTCTCCAGCAATTAGATGGAGTGGTAGGGTAGATTCTATGTAAGCGGACTGGTGTGAGATACCATCTCGAAATCAATTTATAATTGGTTTCAACTATATTGGCTGAGATTGACGATTTCATTATTGAGGTGATTCCTCTTTCCCAGTCCTTGTCATCTAGATGTAAATCCAGTTCTTTTTCCCAAGATAATCGGAATGAGGGGGGTGTTAGGGAGTCATTAGATTGCAGAAGTTTGTAAGTGAGGGATAAAAGGTGTTTGGGTGTCACTGGTAACAAACATAAAGATTCAAAAGTCGTGAATGGTCTGATTATGTCTGACTTGTTTGGATGCGTCTGTAAGAAATGTCTAAGTTGAAAGTATAGAAACCAGGAGTCAAGTGGTGGGCCTATCTCTTTTTGTATATCTGAAAGGTTTTTTATGTGTCCTTCTGATATCAGGGTATATATTGGAACATATGTTGATCCGCTCTCCTTGATGATCGGCTTAGATATTCCTAGCCCAGGGAACATATTGTCATTTATTATAGGTGTGAGGGGTGAGATGGGGGTGGAGATCTTTTTATGTGTTGAGATTAGTCTATCCCATGTAGATAGGGTCTCCATAATAAAGGGATTGTGTCTTACTTCTGGGGGTCTGTATTTACTTGGAATCCAACAAAGATCAGTAAGGTTAGTATTACTTAAAGTTTGAGAATATAGTGACACCCAGGGTTTGGGATCATTTCGTTGATTCCATGCAATGATACGTGTCAAATGATTTGCTCTATAGTAATTTACTAGATTCGGGATTCCCAGACCTCCCCTCTGCTTAGAGAGATAAAGAGTGTGACTCGAGACTCTCGGTCTAGAGTAGGACCAGACAAAGCGGTCAATGATTTTCTGTAGGTTCGAGAGATATGATCTAGAGGGTGTGAGTATTAATGTCTGAATTACATATAGTATTTTAGGCAAGATTGACATTTTTACCGCGTTTACTCTTCCCAACCACGATAGATGCCCCGACCTATGCCATGTGTTGAGCTCCAGTTCTATTTTTTGCTTCAGCAACTTATAGTTCAAATCTAATGTTTCATGTATAGTGGGTTTGATGAAGAGCCCTAGATATGTAATGCAACTCGCCAAAGGGAATGCTTTTTGGGTCGTTATGTATAGAGTGTCATCTGTGTTAGTCTGGACTGGCAGGATCATAGATTTTCCCATGTTTATTGAAAAATTTGAGAGTTTTTTATATATCGACATGATCTCAACAAGGGCAGGGACAGACAGTGCAGGATCAGTCAGCGTGAACAGTATATCGTCTGCAAATAACAAACATTTGGTTTCAGATTGCCCAATCTTTATTCCCCTAATCTCTGGTATTTCCCGAACCTGTGCTGCTAGAGTCTCCACCGACAGGGCGAACAACAAGGGAGAAAGGGGACAGCCTTGACGTGTCCCATTTTGTATAAGAAAGCTGCATGAAAGTGTGTTATTGACTATGACTTTCGCACTGGGGGCAGAGTACAATGCTAAAATTTTATCTATAAATAGTTGTGGTAGGCCAAATTTGTATAGGGTGGACCACAAAAATTGCCAATCCACCCTATCAAACGCCTTCTCGGCATCAGTTGACAGCAGAATCAAGGGAGTTTGTTCTGATGTAGCGTGATGTAAGATATGCAGTAGTCTTGTGGTATTATCTTTGGCTTCTCGCATGGGGATAAAACCCACTTGGTCAGCTTGTATTAAATATGGAAGATAACGTTTTAGTCTATTGGCTAAGATCCTAGCATAAAGCTTGACATCTACATTTAGTAGTGATATTGGTCTATAATTTGTCATCTGGCTCGGGTCTTTACCTGGCTTGGGAATTACCGTAATGTTGGCCTCCAGCATACGACTAGAGAAAGTGTTCCCCCCTTCAATGTCATTAAATAGCCTTTGGAGATGTAGTCCGATTTCTGGTGACATTAATTTATAAAATGTTGGGGTGAACCCGTCTGGTCCTGGTGCTTTCTCAGGAGCTAATTGTTTGATTGTATCTTGCACTTCTTTTAGTGTAATGGGGGATTCTAAGTCCTTTTGTGCAGCTTCTGATAGACAGGGTAATTCTAGTTTAGATAGAAAATTTTCTATTTGTTCCTTCTTATTTTGGGGGTTGGAGTTATCCAGATTATATAGTTTACTGTAGTATGCCGAGAAGGCGTCTGCTATGCTTTCACTCTTGTTTTGTTCTATATTGTTTTCATCTCTTATTGTTCTAATGAAAGATTTAAATACTCTCTTTTTTAATGACCTGGCCAGTAGTTTGCCTGCTTTGTTGTTTTCAGCAAAATATTTTGCGTTTAGTGCTAGGGCGCGCCTGTGTGCATTTTTATTGAGATATTGGTTAAGTTCATCTCTGGCTTTGTTAACCTTATCTAATAGATCATTAGATCTCGGGGTTTTCTTATGTTCCTTTTCTGCTGTGTTTAGGGTGTCGAGAAGTGTTTTATAAATCTGTTCCATCTGCCTACGATGATTTGATGTCTGTTTGATTATTTCTCCCCTTATATAGCACTTATATGCTTCCCAATTATTGATGTTTGAAGTATCTACTGGGTCATTTAAATCGAAAAAGAGGGATGTTTTATCTGTGATGCTTTTAAAGATTACGGGATCTGTAAAAATTGTATTGTTTAGTTTCCATGTGTCTCTTATCCCCGGTTTCTGTGGCCATGCAAAGGAACTTATTACCATAGAATGATCCGACCAGGGGGTTTGGGAGATTTTGGCGTCTATTAACAATTGTAGGGAGGACTGGTCACAGAGAATGTAATCAAGTCTCGTATAGGTTTTCTGTGGGTGAGAAAAGAAGGTGAAATCTCTAGTAGTGGTGTGGGTCATGCGCCAGACGTCGAAAGTTGGAATCAATTGTAATGCAAGCCAATTAGCCTTAATCACTTTGAGAGGCATGTAAGTTTTCCCTGTTGATACATCTAACGAGGGGTCTACTGGGAAGTTAAAGTCTCCTGCAATATATATAGGACCCTTTGCAGAGTCAAGTAATCGGTTCATTGCTTTCCTGAAAAATGTGGGTTTGGGGCGGTTTGGGGCATAAATATTAAGTAATGTTAGCGGTCTGCCATAGCAGGTGCCTACTACCAATAGGAATCTACCTTCGTCATCTCTTATACATTTCAAAAGCTCGAATGGAAGGCCTTTCCTAATTAGTATACCGACTCCATTTTTCTTAGTAATGTTGGAGCTGGTATATTGTTTATCGTAATATCTTGTAGGAAGAGATGGTTCATGTCTTTTTTTGAAGTGGGTTTCTTGAATGAATACTATATCTATGTGTTTTTTATGGAAGTCATAAAGTGCAATGGATCGTTTTTGGGCTGAGAGAAACCCTTTAACATTTTGTGTAGCCATAATAAGTTTATTGGGTGTGGATTGTTGTGTCATGTTTTCTTATCAAGCTAAGTGAGTGTGCGCTGCTTTAATATTAGTCGGAGGTTAGTCTAGTCAGGAGGTGAGGGCAAGAAAGAGGGTGAAAGTAGAAGGAGTAAGTAAAGGTGTTAGAAATCCTTAGTAAGTTAAGAAGTATGCAGAAAGTAATGCACAAAGAGTAATAAGAGTAATGAAGGGGAAGTAAGGGTTCTTAGAAGGGGGTCTTGTAGTGGTCAGATAAGGCTTTCAGTTACTCATGGAGGCTCTGGGAAAATCAGGTTCTTACAATACATTCCTAATTTAAAATATGAGATATAGCCAAATAAATGCATTCCTGTAAAACAGCTAAATAAACAAATACATTGAGAAGGTAACAAAAGATGAACAGACATAGATAGCACAACTTAACCATACATTTCAGTGAACAGTGGCTTTTATGTCCTCAGAGAGTTTATGCAGAAATAAAGAATAAATCCATGTAGCTAGCGATTGTGTCATCTCTAGCCCTTGTATAACAATACCACGGAACTTTAGATTTTAACTATACGGAACACTTATGAATAACCATTAATTTATAAAGCCAAAAGAAAAGAAAAAGCATTCATAGCATTAAAGTTAAAATATAATTTCTTTCTTAATTTATATCAGCACAGTCAGCTGCATTAACCCCTGCTCATGCCCAGCAGGTTAGTGTGTTAATAGTCTCTTTAGCTTCGTGTCGATGGTTAGTTTGCAGCTTGCAATAGTAAATGAGGATCTAACCAATATATTGGCAACATTTGATGAGTTCAGTCTGTACAGCTCTTAACTACATACTTTGCAAAATTGAAACAACTCAATAAACTAGAGAAAACCATGAACCTAAAAACTGGTGCATAATAATAAACATAAACATTGAAATGATGAGAGAACCATACTGGACCTATACATGCCTCATACATACTAGCAGGTTCTAGTCCTCTCTCCAAGGCATAATCAAAAGTCAGACTGTAAACAGTGCAAAAATGGGACATCAACTTAGATTAAAGCTGATGGATGTTATGTCTTGATCACATACAATAGTTACCCACACTCCTCAGGTCAGTCGATAGGTTGTTTATCTTTAGATCTACTCCTTGGCACAGCTTGAAGAGTGGAGGCAGACTTAAAGGATAGCGGAACTGTCCCATCTCATACTTTGCTGGGTAATGAATCAAGGCTTGGTTAGTAGGGGTCTAGAGATGGGTAACTTCTTAGGAGGAGGTGATTTAGTAATGTCACTCCATGATCTATGCTTGGCGGTAGGGGAGCGACTTTTTTCTGGTAAGTCCTCGTGGTTAGGTAGAGTGGCCTTATTCGTAGGAAGAGCTATATCTAATTTAGTGCAGAAGGAGTTAATATCAGACACCTGTGTGCATTCATATCTTTTCCCGTTCTTCATCACCTGAACCTGCACAGGGAAGCCCCATCTATAAGGTATGTTAAGAGACCTCAGGTGCTGTGTGAGGGTAGAGAATTCTCTCCTCCTTTGCAGTGTCAGGATAGAGAGATCAGCAAAAAATTTAATGGGAACACCTTGATATTTAAAATTTTGCTGCTTGCGTGCCTGCTGTAGAATCAACTCCTTTTCTAGGAACTTTGAGAAGCATATAACCACATCTCTGGGCGGGCTGGTTTCTGGAGGTCTCGGTTTTAACGATCGATGTGCTCTTTCCAGTTGTATAGTTGTTGTATCTGGGTATTCCTCTTCCAAAAGAGAATGAAACAGTCCATCTAAGTAATTCCTTAAATGTGGGCCTAATACCGTTTCTGGAATGCCTTTGATTCGTACATTGTTACGACGCGTTCTATTTTCAAGCTCATCAAGCTTCGTTTCCAAATCTGTGATCTGTTTCTGTTGTGATCTCATTTTATTTGACATATTCAACATTCCTGCTGTTATCTCTTCTCTATCTTCTTCTAGAGTATCTACTCTAAGTCCCAGATCAGTGATATCTCTTTTTAGCTCTGCACATTCTTCTTTTATGCAGGACTTCACCTGATTGATAAGCATTTCCATTGCCTTGTACGTGATAGGGCCTTCCTTATCTTTTTCTGTAATTTGCGTTTCAGCGTCACTGTCAGCTAGCACTATATCTGATTCTGGTTCTGTGGTTTGATCTGCAGATGACTCAGCCATTTTAGGCTTCTCTGTGGCCTTAAAAAAGGTGCTAACGTTGTTGGCTGTAGCCTTGTTGGTTTTTTCCAGTTTTGTTAGTCTCCTAGAGGCCATCTCATGTAAAATATTAAGTGGTTACGTCTAGTGGGTTTAACTATTAGTGATGTAGATCCAGAGCTGCTTGTAAGTATTTAGATCTGCGTCATATACTTGATCGTGGCCACTAATTTGTATCAGAACCGCAGCGTGTCATTTCTCATATAACTGCAGCCATATCCTAATTTATATGGATGTGGATACAATAATGTAGTTTAAGTGCACCAAATGTTTATTGTGGAGCTGAACAGAGATTTATAACAATGCTTTAGGAGACGTTACTGCATTTATACCTCCTGAAAGTCTCCTGACCTTAATATGTTGGTGATCATGTTTCACATTTAAACAATTAGTTCAGGTCGCAGGTTTTTTTTTCAGTTAAGGGGGGAGTATAACTGTTTGTGCAGTACATAAAATCTTCTGCTGCTGCCCCTCAGTTTCCTTACTGCGCCATGAATCATAAATAGATATGACCTGTAGTAAAGTTCAATTGTGGCTTGTAGCTCTGATGCGCACTATGTTAATGTCTCGTAACTGATTGTAAAACATCGTGACCTTTTGTAATCTTGTCACGGATTTTGTCCCCAGTCAAAACTGTTAGCTCAACTGCCGGTTTGGCCGAGTCGTGTTGCGTGTCTTACCCGGCTGCTGTTTATATGCCTGGTCCTTTTTTGCAGCGTTCCGGTTCAGGCCTCTGTTTTCTTTCACCGGCGTGGATGAGAGGGCCGCAAACGCCGCGGCGTAATGTGTTCACGCTGAGGTATAAGACTTACATCGATCAGCTGGGCAAGTTTAGATGTTTTGGAATATGCCTCTTGTAGATCTCTCAGAGCCTCTAAGACTGCAGGAATTATGCCTTACACCATGCCACTAGCAGGAGCTCAATGCGGTGCGGCCATCTTAGATGGCGTTCCGGCTCCGCCCCGTAGATGGAATATTCTGGGAAGATCTTCCTTATACCTCAAAGGGAACAAAGAGAAACTTCCATTGGGTTATACGGTTTAAAATGTCCCTTTAAAATACAATTGCAAATTTACTCACATGGAAGAGAGCTACTATAGCTCTAAGTAATGTGCGCCATACAAATGGATCCAACTTCCTAATATGTAGGGGATTCCAATATTTATTAAATACAATATGTATACAAAATATTTTAAAAATCAAAGTCTTTGCTGCATGCAATCAATGGTAGTCACTATGGGGTCTGTTCTGCTTCTTTTGCTACTCTTGAACCACTCTGTTTAACAGCTGTGTTGGCTTCAGATAACCAAGGGCTAGATTTATCAAAGCTGAGGCATACAGGGGCACGTATACGGCGGGGGCGGGGCGAAATTACCCACAGGTAATCAGCATTGCACACGAGCGCAATTTTGCGCTCGCGTGCAATCCCGCCCCCTGCCCGCGCACAGCCAATCACGCGCGGGCAGGAGCTGGCAATCTCCTTGGTCGGACTCGACCGCGGAGATTGAATTTCGCTATCTTAGAGGTGGTGAAGAGCTTAGGGAAGCAGCGGTCTGGTGACCGCTGCTTGATAAATTACGGCAAGCAAGTTCTTGTGAGAACTTGCAGCCGTAGGGGCTTGATAAATCGAGCCCCAAGTGTATTGAGCGTGTAAGTGATTTAGTGGGTTTGTCCCTCCTTGTGGCATATGATGCTATGCCTCCGACGTACATTTTACCTTTCATTTTTTTCAAGAATGGCAGTCTATGGATCATCGTCCTTTTAAATAACCTCCTTTCTGATGATTGGATCTTTCATTTTGGTGCACCTGTAACTCATAGACTTAATCAATACCATGCTCACTAATATGTCATATGGGTCTTACTAATTTTAAAATGTATTTATACAATTCTTCTATTAAAACATATACAATGTACAAAAAATGTATACACATCTTATTAAAGGTCCAGTAAATACAGAATATGTGCACAATCAACAAATACATGATAAAAAGACAATGCTATAGCACTTAGTCTGAACTTCAAATGGGTAGTAGATTTTTTTCCTCTTGTATAATGTGACAGCCATTAGCCAATCACAAATGCATATACGTATATTTTGTGAAATCTTGCACATGCTTAGTAGGAGTTGGTGACTCAAAAAGTGAAACTATAAATAGACTGTGCACATTTTGTTAATGGAAGCAAATGGGGAAAGTTGTTTAAAATTCCTTGCTCTATCTGAATTAACGTTTAGTATTGACTTGAGTTTCCCTTTAACTTTAAAAGGATATAACATTACATTATAAAGCATTTCATTTTACAAAAAAACAATTACTTTGCATAAAACTGCAAAACTAAGTTTAAGTGGGTTATCAAACCCAGGTCTTTGGGTTATAAGTGCATAAAGGAGACCACTAATCCATCAATGCTTACATTAAATTTGATATTCTATATAATTATATCTTGTGGAATCCAAAGAATATCCAAAGTCAGTCATTATTTACACAAAGAATACCACTTCTCTTATACATTTAAAAATATAAATTTATTTCCTGAAATTTAAAATTTCTCAGAATTCAAAAATTGGATTATAATGTACCTTAGATAGAAACTATATTTAGATAAAAAAAAAAAATTATAAAAAAAAAAGCATTTTATTTAAAAAAATACTATTTAAACGGCCATAATACCCAAATATTTACACACTTGAAAGTGATACAGTATAGCTGTAAAAAGCTGACTAGAAAATATCACCTGTACATCTCTATGTAAAAAAGATAGATATTTTACCTCAAAAGTTCCTCAGTAGCCACATCCCATTGTAAAGGATTTCTAAGCAGCATATCAGTATGTATGTCCCGGGACAGCCGAAGGGATGAGCCTCATGCACTCTCATGTTATTTCCCTATTCAGTGTAAGGAAGTTTAAATGAAATCTCATGAGAGTTAAGTCAAATCTCATGAGATCACAGTAAAAGAGTTCATGACCTCAGCACTGCTGATGCTGATTGGCTGCTGTTCATTTCTTCATTTTTTTTTTTTATTTTTTTTTACCTGCAGCTGGGCAACAGCTGAGTATAACTTTCTTCTGTTATGTGTGATCAGTCCACGGGTCATCATTACTTCTGGGATATTATCTGCTCCCCTACAGGAAGTGCAAGAGGATTCACCCAGCAGAGTTGCTATATAGCTCCTCCCCTCTACGTCACCTCCAGTCATTCTCTTGCACCCAAAGACTAGATAGGAGGTGTGAGAGGACTATGGTGATTATACTTAGTTTTTAGAACTTCAATCAAAAGTTTGTTATTTTACAATAGCACCGGAGCGTGTTATTACCTCTCTGGCAGAATTTGAAGAAGAATCTACCAGAGTTTTTCTTATGATTTTAACCGGAGTAGTTAAGATCATATTGCTGTTTCTCGGCCATCTGAGGGAGGTAAAAACTTCAGATCAGGGGACAGCGGGCAGTTGAATCTGCATTGAGGTATGTAGCAGTTTTTATTTTCTGAATGGAATTGATGAAAAAATCCTGCCATACCGTTATAATGAACATGTATGTATACCCTACACTTTAGTATTCTGGGGATGGTATTTCACCGGAATTACTCTGTAAAAGTACATTAAACCTTTTAATAGGTATTTTTCATGTTAAACGTTTTTGCTGGAATGTAGAATCGTTTGCATTAATGAGGTACTGAGTGAATAAGTATTTGGGCATTATTTTTCCACTTGGCAGTTTGCTTGTTTTAATTATGACAGTTTCGTTTCTCTCTCACTGCTGTGTGTGAGAGGGAGGGGCCGTTTTTGGCGCTCTTTGCTACGCATCAAAAATTTCCAGTCAGTTACTCTTGTATTTTCTGCATGATCCGGTTCATCTCTAACAGAACTCAGGGGTCTTCAAACTTCTTTCAAGGGAGGTAGATTCTCTCAGCAGAGCTGTGAGACTTATATAGTGACTGTGATTTAAAACGTTGCTCTGTAATTTTTATGTTTAAAATTTAATTAGTGTTATTTTACTAATGGGAACAAACCTTTGCTAAAAAGTTGTGTTGTTTTTAAAGAGTGATGCTATAACTGTTTTTCAGTTCATTATTTCAACTGTCATTTAATCGTTTAGTGCTTCTTGAGGCACAGTACGTTTTGTTAAATAAGATTGTAACCGAGTTGCATGTTTATTGCTAGTGTGTTAAACATGTCTGATTCAGAGGAAGATACCTGTGTCATTTGTTCCAATGCCAAGGTGGAGCCCAATAGAAATTTATGTACTAACTGTATTGATGCTACTTTAAATAAAAGCCAATCTGTACAAATTGAACAAATTTCACCAAACAGCGAGGGGAGAGTTATGCCGACTAACTCGCCTCACGTGTCAGTACCTGCATCTCCCGCCCGGGAGGTGCGTGATATTATGGCGCCTAGTACATCTGGGCAGCCATTACAGATAACATTACAAGATATGGCTTCTGTTATGACTGAAGTTTTGGCTAAATTACCAGAACTAAGAGGCAAGCGTGATCACTCTGGGGTGAGAACAGAGTGCGCTGATAATTCTAGGGCCATGTCTGATACTGCGTCACAGCTTGCAGAGCATGAGGACGGAGAGCTTCATTCTGTAGGTGACGGTTCTGATCCAAGCAGATTGGATTCAGATATTTCAAATTTTAAATTTAAATTGGAAAACCTCCGTGTATTACTAGGGGAGGTCTTAGCGGCTCTTAACGATTGTAACACTGTTGCAATACCAGAGAAAATGTGTAGGTTGGATAAATACTTTGCGGTACCGGCGAGTACTGACGTTTTTCCTATACCTAAGAGATTAACTGAAATTGTTTCTAAGGAGTGGGATAGACCCGGTGTGCCGTTCTCACCCCCTCCAATATTTAGAAAGATGTTTCCAATAGACGCCACCACACGGGACTTATGGCAAACGGTCCCTAAGGTGGAGGGAGCAGTTTCTACTTTAGCTAAGCGCACCACTATCCCGGTGGAGGATAGCTGTGCTTTTTCAGATCCTATGGATAAAAAATTAGAGGGTTACCTTAAGAAAATGTTTGTTCAACAAGGTTTTATATTGCAACCCCTTGCATGCATCGCGCCGATTACGGCTGCGGCAGCATCTTGGATTGAGTCTCTGGAAGAGAACCTTAGTTCAGCTACGCTGGACGACATTACGGACAGGCTTAGAGTCCTTAAACTAGCTAATTCATTCATTTCGGAGGCCGTAGTACATTTAACCAAACTTACGGCTAAGAACTCAGGATTCGCCATTCAGGCACGTAGGGCGCTGTGGCTAAAATCCTGGTCGGCTGATGTAACTTCTAAGTCCAAATTACTTAATATACCTTTCAAGGGGCAAACTTTATTTGGGCCCGGTTTGAAAGAAATTATTGCTGACATTACAGGAGGTAAGGGCCACGCTCTACCTCAAGACAAAGCCAAAGCTAAGGCTAGACAGTCTAATTTTCGTCCCTTTCGGAATTTCAAAACAGGAACAGCATCAACTTCCACTGCACCAAAACAGGAAGGAGCTGTTGCTCGTTACAGACAAGGCTGGAAACCTAACCAGTCCTGGAATAAGGGCAAGCAGGCCAGGAAACCTGCTGCTGCCCCTAAGACAGCATGAATCGAGGGCCCCCGATCCGGGACCGGATCTAGTGGGGGGCAGACTCTCTCTCTTCGCCCAGGCTTGGGCAAGAGATGTCCAGGATCCCTGGGCGCTAGAGATCATATCTCAGGGATACCTTCTAGACTTCAAATTCTCTCCCCCAAGAGGGAGATTTCATCTGTCAAGGTTGTCAACAAACCAAATAAAGAAAGACGCGTTTCTACGCTGTGTACAAGATCTATTATTAATGGGAGTGATCCATCCGGTTCCGCGGTCGGAACAAGGACAAGGGTTTTACTCAAACCTGTTTGTGGTTCCCAAAAAAGAGGGAACTTTCAGGCCAATCTTGGATTTAAAGATCCTAAACAAATTCCTAAGAGTTCCATCTTTCAAAATGGAAACTATTCGGACAATCTTACCCATGATCCAAAAGGGTCAGTTCATGACCACAGTGGATTTAAAGGATGCTTACCTTCACATACCGATTCACAAAGATCATTACCGGTATCTAAGGTTTGCCTTCTTAAACAGGCATTACCAGTTTGTAGCCCTTCCATTCGGATTGGCTACGGCTCCAAGAATCTTCACAAAGGTTCTGGGTGCCCTTCTGGCGGTACTAAGACCGCGAGGAATTTCGGTAGCTCCGTACCTAGACGACATTCTGATACAAGCTTCAAGCTTTCAAACTGCCAAGTCTCATACAGAGTTAGTTCTGGCATTTCTAAGGTCGCATGGATGGAAAGTGAACGAAAAGAAGAGTTCTCTCTTTCCTCTCACAAGAGTTCCATTCTTGGGGACTCTTATAGATTCTGTAGAAATGAAGATTTATCTGACAGAAGACAGATTAACAAAGCTTCTAAATGTATGCCGTGTCCTTCATTCCATTCAACTCCCGTCAGTAGCTCAATGCATGGAGGTGATCGGCTTAATGGTAGCAGCAATGGACATAGTACCCTTTGCACGCCTACATCTCAGACCGCTGCAATTGTGCATGCTGAGTCAGTGGAATGGGGATTACTCAGATTTGTCCCCCACTCTGAATCTGGATCAAGAGACCAGAAACTCTCTTCTATGGTGGCTTTCTCGGCCACATCTGTCCAGGGGGATGCCATTCAGCAGGCCGGACTGGACAATTGTAACAACAGACGCCAGCCTACTAGGTTGGGGCGCTGTCTGGAATTCTCTGAAGGCTCAGGGACAATGGAGTCAGGAGGAAAGTCTCCTGCCAATAAACATTCTGGAATTGAGAGCAGTTCTCAATGCCCTTCTAGCTTGGCCCCAGTTAAAAACTCGGGGGTTCATCAGGTTTCAGTCGGACAACATCACGACTGTAGCTTACATCAACCATCAGGGAGGGACAAGAAGCTCCCTAGCAATGATGGAAGTATCAAAGATATTTCGCTGGGCAGAGTCTCACTCTTGCCACCTGTCAGCAATCCACATCCCGGGAGTGGAGAACTGGGAGGCGGATTTCTTGAGTCGCCAGACTTTTCATCCGGGGGAGTGGGAACTTCATCCGGAGGTCTTTGCCCAAATACTTCGACGTTGGGGCAAACCAGATATAGATCTCATGGCGTCTCGCCAGAACGCCAAACTTCCTCGCTACGGATCCAGATCCAGGGATCCGGGAGCGGTTCTGATAGATGCTTTGACAGCACCTTGGAACTTCAGGATGGCTTATGTGTTTCCACCCTTCCCGCTGCTTCCTCGATTGATTGCCAAAATCAAACAGGAGAGAGTATCAGTGATTCTAATAGCACCTGCATGGCCACGCAGGACTTGGTATGCAGATCTAGTGGACATGTCATCCTGTCCGCCTTGGTCTCTACCTCTAAGACAGGACCTTCTGATACAGGGTCCATTCAAACATCAAAATCTAACTTCTCTGAAGCTGACTGCTTGGAAATTGAACGCTTGATTTTATCAAAACGTGGTTTTTCTGAGTCGGTTATTGATACCCTGATACAGGCTAGGAAGCCTGTTACCAGAAAGATTTACCATAAGATATGGCGTAAATACCTATACTGGTGTGAATCCAAAGATTACTCCTGGAGTAAGGTTAGGATTCCTAGGATATTGTCCTTTCTACAAGAAGGTTTAGAAAAGGGTTTATCGGCTAGCTCATTAAAGGGACAGATCTCAGCTCTGTCCATCTTGTTACACAAGCGTCTGTCAGAAAATCCAGACGTCCAGGCATTTTGTCAGGCTTTAGCTAGGATCAAGCCTGTGTTTAAAACTGTTGCTCCGCCATGGAGTTTAAACTTAGTTCTTAACGTTTTACAGGGTGTTCCGTTCGAACCCCTTCATTCCATTGATATAAAATTGTTATCTTGGAAAGTTCTATTTTTAATGGCTATTTCCTCGGCTCGAAGAGTCTCTGAATTATCAGCCTTACATTGTGATTCTCCTTATCTGATCTTTCACTCAGACAAGGTAGTTCTGCGTACTAAACCTGGGTTCTTACCTAAGGTAGTCACTAACAGGAATATCAATCAAGAGATTGTTGTTCCATCCTTGTGTCCAAATCCTTCTTCAAAGAAGGAACGTCTTCTACACAATCTGGATGTAGTTCGTGCCCTCAAGTTCTACTTGCAGGCAACTAAGGATTTTCGACAAACGTCTTCCCTGTTTGTCGTGTACTCTGGTCAGAGGAGAGGTCATAAGGCTTCGGCTACCTCTCTCTCCTTCTGGCTTCGTAGCATAATTCGTTTAGCCTATGAGACTGCTGGACAGCAGCCTCCTGAAAGAATTACAGCTCATTCTACTAGAGCTGTGGCTTCCACTTGGGCCTTTAAGAATGAGGCCTCTGTTGAACAGATTTGCAAGGCTGCAACTTGGTCTTCGCTTCATACTTTTTCCAAATTTTACAAATTTGACACTTTTGCTTCTTCGGAGGCTATTTTTGGGAGAAAGGTTCTTCAGGCAGTGGTTCCTTCTGTATAATGAGCCTGCCTATCCCTCCCGTCATCCGTGTACTTTTGCTTTGGTATTGGTATCCCAGAAGTAATGATGACCCGTGGACTGATCACACATAACAGAAGAAAACATAATTTATGCTTACCTGATAAATTCCTTTCTTCTGTTGTGTGATCAGTCCACGGCCCGCCCTGTTTTTTAAGGCAGGTAAATATTTTTTTTTTAAATTATAATCCAGTCACCACTACACCCTTGGCTTCTCCTTTCTCGTTGGTCTTTGGTCGAATGACTGGAGGTGACGTAGAGGGGAGGAGCTATATAGCAACTCTGCTGGGTGAATCCTCTTGCACTTCCTGTAGGGGAGCAGATAATATCCCAGAAGTAATGATGACCCGTGGACTGATCACACAACAGAAGAAAGGAATTTATCAGGTAAGCATAAATTATGTTTTTTACACAGAACTTACTCTGCTGAGCTGAGGAGATTGTGAGGTAAAATATCTTCCTTTTTTACATAGAGATGCTCAGGTGATATTTTCCTGTCAGCTTTTTACAGTTATACTGCATCAGTTTCAAGTGATTTAGCATATGAGTATTATGTCCCTTTAAATAAAAAAAATCTGTTTAAAAAAAAATAAAACAAAATCATTGATTTTTATCCATTAACAGTGCTAGATCTGCCCCAGTCAACTATAAGTTCTATTATTGTTAACTGAAAGCATCTAGGAGCAACAACAGCCCAGTCAGGAAGTGATACACCGTGCAAATTCACAGAGCGGAGCTGCCAAGTGCTGAAGCGCATAGCTTGTAAAAATCAACACTACAGAGTTCCAAAGTGCCTCTGGAAGCAATATCCGCTCAAGAACTGTGCATCAGGAGCTTCATGAAAGGCATTTACATGCCAAGCAGCTGTACACAAGCCTCACGGTAATAAGTGCAATGCATTGGCTGCAGTGGTATAAAGCACGCCACAACTGGACTCTAAAGTGATGGATCACGCTTCACAATCTTAGTCTGATGGAAGAATCTGGGTGTGGCGGATGCCAGGACACCACCTAGCAGCATGCATAGTGCCTACTGTAATGTTAGGCGGAAGATACATAATGGTCTGGGACTGTTTTAAGGGGTTTCAGTTTCCCCTTAAAGGGACACTGAACCCATTTTTTTTCATTTGTAATTTAGACAGAGCATGCAATTTTAAGCAACTTTATAATTTACTCCTATTATCAAATGTTCTTCATTCTCTTGGTATGTTTATTTGAAAAGCAAGAATGTAAGTTTAGATGCCGGCCCATTTTTGGTGAATAACCTGGGTTGTCCTTGCTGATTGTACAGCACCAATAAAAATATGCTGTCCATGGTCCTGAACCAAAAATTTGCTGACTCCTTAGCTTAGATGCCTTCTTTTTCAAATAAAGATAGCAAGAGAACGAAGAAAAATTGATAATAGGAGTAAATTAGAAAATTGCTTAATATTGCATGCTCTATCTGAATCATGAATGAAAAAATTTGGGTTCAGTGTCCCTTTAATTCCAGTGAAGGGTCATTTTAATGCTACAGGATATGAAGACCTTTTAAACATTTGGGTGCTTCCAACTTGGTGTCAATAGTTTGTGCTAGGCCCTTTCCTGTTTCAGCATGACTTTGCCCCTGTACATAAAGCAAGGTCTATGAAGACATGGATTGAAGAGTTTGGTGGAGAGGGGCACTGATGGCTTGCACCACGCCTGAACTTCAAGCCCACTTAACAGCTTTGAAACAAAATGGAACGCCAATTGTAAGCCAGAGTTTCTTGTCCAGCAAGTGCTCTTTTGGATGAATGGGCACAAATTCACACATACACAGCCAAAATCACGCGAAAAGCTCATATAGGTGCATCATCTGAAAATCCGGTGTGTATCCAATTGGATCTTCAAAAATTGGAGGCACTCAGAGAAAAGTTCCAACACCTTTTATTGTGTTCAAAGAAACCACATAACTTTTCGGCCCCTCACAGAGACAACCCCATCACACATCACTGACATGCTGCGCAAATTTGGATGCGCTTCCGGGTGTTCATGGCGACCGCTAATGTTAGCATAGTTGATCTGTGTCGGCATGACGGGGGGCCCAATAGTAACATCCAATAGCATATGCTCAGCGTGTATAAATTATTCGGGAAACAAGGCGAAATGGCTGAAGTATTTACGTGCAAACTATTATCATATATACAAGATGTCAATCCCAACATTGTTTACATAACATAACTCAAGAATGCAAAACAAAAAAAAGGAAACTAAGGCTCATACTGAACTTGATAGAAACCTGTTTAGTAGCTCAATAAGCCCAATGATCCTATTAGAGAATGTTGCTAAATTACATATATTAAAAGCTAAGTACCCCAAGGACATGGTGGAACCATTTGTTTGAAGAATGGAAGCCCACAGTCCTATCTATAGAAGCAGCTATAATCCACCATCGTATTTAGTCCCCTAGGTGTAATTGTATCCAATTTATGAATCCATCTCGATTCCATCTTTCGCAAGGCTCTAGCTCGATCACCACCACGTCTGGATCTCAGGATGTGGTCGATCAGTATAGTTCTCATTGATGAGATTGCACAAACTTCTTGTTGGAAATGTCGGGCCACAGGTTAGTCAGATCCACCTTTTTCAAATGCTAATCTAATAGCAGATTTTTGGTTTGCCAGTCTCTCTCTAAACGTGGTGATGGTTTTACCCACATAGTATAGAGACAAATAATGAACGGGCGCACTTTGATGACGCATGTGCTTCTAGACCCGGTACAGCTGTGAACTATGAGCGTGTTATTTGCGATTTTATGCAACAAATCGGGTAATGATTAGGGGTATATAGGTAACTACACTAGGGGTATGTTGGATATATGTCTTGTCTGCACATGTGACCAAGGCCTCTGTGAGGGGCCAAAACTTTGTGGTTTCTTTGAACACAATAAAGGTGTTAGAACTTTTCTCTGAGTGCCTGCAATTTTTGAAGATCCAATTGGATACACACCGGATCTGTATTTTCAGATGATTCATTTTGAATGTATGTGTACATATATATATATATATATATATATATATATATATATATATATATATATATATATATATATATATATATATATATATATATATATATATATATATATATATGTGTGTGTGTGTATATACAGTGGATATAAAAAGTCTACACACCCCTGTTAAAATGGCAGGTTTCTGTGATGTAAAAAAATGGGACAAAGATAAATCATTTCAGAACTTTTTACACCTTTTAATGTGACCTATAAACTATGCAACTCAATTGAAAAATAAACTGAAATCTTTTAGGTGAAGGGAATTAAAAATAATAAAAAAAAATATTGTTGCATAAGTGTGCACACCCTTAAACTAATACTTTGTTGAAGCAACTTTTGATTTTATTGGGGTATGAGTTGGCAAGATTTGCCCACTCTTATTTGCAAAAACACTCAAAATCTGTCAGATTGCGAGGGCATCTCCTGTGCACAGCCCTCTTCAGATCACCCCACTGATTTTCAATTGGATTCAGGTCTGGGCTCTGGCTGGGCCATTCCAAAACTTTAATCTTCTTCTGGTGAAGCCATTCTTTTGTTGCTTTGGATGTATGCTTTGGATCGTTGTCATGCTGAAAGATGAAGTTCCTCTTCGTGTTCAGCTTTCTAGCAGATGCTTGAAGGTTTTGTGCCAATATTGACTGGTATTTGGAACTGTTAATAATTCCTTCTACCTTGAATAAGGCCCCAGTTTCAGCTGAAGAAAAACAGCCCCAAAGCATGATGCTGCCACCACCATGCTTCACTGTGGGTATGGGGTTATTTTGGTGATATGCAGTGTTGTTTTTGTGCCAAACATATCTTTTGGAATTATTGCCAAAAAGTTCAACCTTGGTTTCATCAGACCATAACACCTTTTCTCACATGCTTTTTGGAGACTTCAGATGTGTTTTTGATAAATTTAGCTGGGCTTGGATGTTTTTCTTCGTAAGAAAAGGCTTCCGTCTTGCCGTCTACCCCAAAGCCCAAACATATGAAGAATACGGGAGATTGTTGTCACATGTACCACACAGCCAGTACTTTCCAGATATTCCTGCAGCTCCTTTACTGTTGCTGTAGGCCTCTTGGTAGCCTCCCAGACCAGTTTTCTTCTCGTCTTTTCATCAATTCTGGAGTTACATCCAGTTCTTTGTAATGTCATTGTTGTGCCATATGTTCTTCACTTGATGACTGTCTTCACTGTGTTCCATGATATATCTAATGCCTTGGAAATTCTTTTGTACCCTTCTCCTGACTGATACCTTTTAACAATGAGATCCCTCTGATGCTTTGGAAGCTC